>NC_081182.1:70416212-70524825 GCF_029867415.1 Vicia villosa
CAGAGATACACATCCGAAATATTGTCTGATGCAGAAAACAAATAACAAAACAACAAAGCTTGGATTTATCATAAATAATCGAAATCACAAAGATAGCTCAACATGAAATTAAAGTTACATACTATTAAACACGGGTAGTTGAGGACGGCACAACATTTTTGATAACATCGGCTCCCGATCTTTAAAGTTTCACATCCAACTTGAGCGGACTCTTCGAAGATTCTCGATCAAAAGTTAACCACATAACCGCTAAATCTTCGTCGTTCTTGACCTCAAATGGGGTGAACTAAACGTCTCCCTCGTCGTCAAGTGAAGGCGAACAGTACTCAAGCTTAACAACCTTCTGATTTTCTGGATATTGCAAGAGAGAGTTAAGCGATGATATCAATTCCGCGAAAGGCGTGTCGCGTGATGATAACACGGAATTATATAGTATATTTGATTTGATTTACATAAGTAATGTTTGTATTTTCTTTTAATTATCTCATTTTATTTTAGTATTATGCCGGTATTTTTATTGTTTCAGATATTTAGGATATTCGAAGACTAGTTGAGGAAAGGAAAGAAATCGAGAAGAAACCGTTAAAAAAGCCAAAGAAACGGAAGGAAGGTTATATAGCAAGAGGGAGGTGAAGAACAAAAGAAATAAATTGAAAAGACCGAGCCACCTCACAAGGGAGGCGCCCGCCTCCAAGGCTACGAAGGCCCACGTCTTCACCACCCATGGTGAGATGCCCGCCTCAAGGGGACTTGGGTCTCACGTCTCAAGCAATGGGAGATTCCCGTCTCCAAAGACAACAATTCCCTTCGCAGTTGTTAAGTGTCAAAATGTAGTTATTTTGTGTTTGTAAATAGTGGCACTTATCGATACTTTTTGTTAATACCGTTCGAATAATACCCCGTTTTGTGTATAAATACGTATACTTTGTGAATAGATGTATCTTCATATACTTTTATACTTTTTGATAGTTTTCTATTCATTTTGTAGGTATTGAGGCGTATTTGGAGCATGAGCAATAACGTGGCGAAGACACGGCTTCAAACGCGCGATTTTGAGCGGCGGAATCAATTCATTCGGCGAATAAAGCTCAAAACCAAATAATAATAAATCACCAATTTGGTTGATATGTTGTCATTGTTAGATAGACCATGGAATAAGCTTTCCAACGCTTCAAACCGGGCGCAAATCGGAGTTACGGTTCTCAAGATATGGCTAAAATAAGATTTCATTTTTCTGTTGAGCGGGCTAAGCGGGCTTGACCGCGCTAAGCGCGGTCTGGGAGCATTTTTGACACGTTTGGCAGAAAGTTTGGCGCTTAGCGCGGGTTTTTGGCGCTTAGCGTGGTCTGGCGGCTTAAGACCAATAAAAAACAGCCCGCTTAGCGCGGTGGGCGCTGTAATACGGTGAACTGACTTTTTATCAATCGAAATGTCGCGGTTAAGCAAGAGTCGCCACCGACTTTTATTTTATCCAAACAAATTCAGAAAGGCTAAAAGAAACAAAAAAAAACCTTTTAAAGAAATCTAAGTTCGGGGGGTAATTTATGCAAAGGGAAGGTGTAAGGCACCCTTTGCATCCATGGTTTTCCATGGGCTCTTAATTGCTTTGCTTGCTCGTTTGTTTTTAGAAAAAGTAGATGAAAGAAAAAAAGTGGACTTTAGCTCGTAAATGAGCGTAGCCAGTTTTCGAAGAATTGTGAGAAAGAATATTAAAGATGAGCATTGCAAGGCAATTAGGGGCAATTACCTTAAACTCAGATGATAGGTCTCTTTTTAGCCTTTCAGAATGAAAGGGTCTATCCTTGCCATAAGAGGGCAGGAAGCCTTTCGTTTGGAGGTTGAAGGGTCGTCGAAGCATCCTTGGCCATAAGACTGTCCCATGCCATAGAGGGGCAGGTAGTCTAAGGCAAGGATCAGAATAAGCCTTTTCGTAGGCATCCAGAAGATACCTCAGCCATTTTCCGTAGGCAACATCCGAGGGTCGAGGTCATAATTGTGTATCGAAGGCAGCATCATTTAGGGTCGCATGACCTTTTATTATCGAGGCAGCATGGCTGAGGTATCCTCAAATTCGAGGGACATAGCTTATTCTGCAAAAACACAAAGGCAACAGGCAACAGACAACAGGCAACAAGGCAACAGAGAGGTTACCCCAAAAGGGTGCGTGTGTGCAACAATCACGTGGTTAATTCAATATATTATCTTGTAAATTAGTGATTCTAGGTTAATTACAATCTTGCACTCCCTAAATTACTAACCACACAATAATATAAAGCAATAAAGGGGGCGGGAAATTGTAACCAGTGGATCCCTTAATAGGGTTTGACACAAGTAATAATAAACAAAGAAACATATCAAGGTTAGGGTTTTAGGGTTACCAAACTCGTAGCTTCGGCGGTCATCAAACCCTGAAAATTGGAAAGGAAGAATAAACAGAAAGGAGTGAGTGCATTATCGGTTCGAAGGTAAACACAGTTAACCCTAAAAACAAAAGATAAAGAATTTAAATAAATAACTAAAAAGCGACTTAGCTTTGCATTTGATCTGATATGGTTAACAGACAGTCGGAGGAAGCCTCGGGGTCGACCCTGAAAATATATGGCAAAACAAAGGCAGAAGAAAGTGTGAGTGTATGGCCAGTTCATTGACATTGAAGATAAAACCATAATTTTAAATAAAAGAGGCAAAATAACAAATATTTAAATAAGTATAGAGTCAGGACTTAGCTTTGGTTCATTGTGGCAGCCTTTGAGGGTGCATGGTAAACCTTCAGCTTTGTGTGCGTTAGATCTGGATGGTAGGAGATTGAGGATGAATTTGCGAATATTTGCAAGAATAGATGAACAGCTCGGATGTACCTCGTAATAAACAAGAAAGTGTTAGCAACTGATATATGTATAAGGATACATAAATAAAATGACAAGAATATAAACAATAATTGACTAAAAGAAAATTGAAGTTATTACATAAAATTCTAAAAGAACATTAAGAAAAATTAAGAGAAAATTAAAGTATCTAATTAAATGACTTCTAAATAAATGAAAATTAGAATAAAAGAAATTAATTATACTAATTAAAAAAAACAATTTAAGTAAGAAGTATGGAAACATATAGGAATGTCTAAACCATTTACCTAAAACCATACCATTTAATTATTATTATTTATTTAAAAAAATGGCATTTAAAAATAATGGATAGAAATCCTAATATGAATGAAAAGGAAAACCAACGTACAAACACGTTTTAAAAAAAAAGATCTAAGTTATTTAATTTCAAAATTGATAGAAACATTAAATAAGCAAAGATTAGAGTCATTAAAAGAAGAAAAGTCCAGTTTGTCTAGTTCTTTCACATCTCACGCCATGTTTTCAAACACAAAAGAAACCTCACCAATTCCCTTCTCTCAATCTTCTTTCTATCTCATAGATTAAACAACCACATAAAGCACAAACACACAAATAATCATATGCGATTACTACCAATTAATCAAATTAAACTAGCCTCCAATGAACTAAAAACAAAAGTGTAACCTGTTGTGGTGGCTGTATGGAATTGACAGTGGCAAATAGCTAGATACAGTGCAGATTCGGTGGAGGAGGATGGTGCGTGATTTGCGCTGGGGGAAGCTCCGACCGGCTGTTGCGGGGATCAGATTCTTCGGCGAGGGCGGAGGGATCTTCGGCTGTTGACAGAGCCATGGATGACCTCTTGAATCTTTTTTAACAGAAACCTGGATGGAACACGGTGAGAGCGGCTGCGCCGGAGATCCGCAATTGCGGGTCGGAGGTGATGATCGCTGGCGGCCAAGGATGTGATCCAGTGATCGAACAGCGGATTTCCGATGGTGACGTCGAGCTTTTGGAGTGGCGAGTTCATCACAGATTTGTGATTGGCCCCAAATTCGTCTTCTTTTAATCCTTTTGTTCTAATTTCTCCTAATATACCTACAGCAAAACAAAGAAAAAAAACTGAATCATGGTAAACACAACAACACAATCGGCGGAAGATAGAGT
Source organism: Vicia villosa (assembly GCF_029867415.1). Lineage (NCBI taxonomy): Eukaryota > Viridiplantae > Streptophyta > Magnoliopsida > Fabales > Fabaceae > Vicia > Vicia villosa. Next base: position 70,420,226 of record NC_081182.1, read on the forward strand.
GGTTCTAATGGCGGCGAGCGGTGGTGATTGGGCACGGTGGAGGGTTCCAGCGTTGGCTTCGATGGAGATCGTCTGGACCGTGAGGAGGCGACATCGTAGTCGGAGTTTGCTGCCGTTTAGAATCTTCTTCTTTTCCTCTTTACCTGCAACAAATAAAATGGTGGATTCTTGTTGTTGCAGAAAGTTCAAGGGTTGAGGGTTTGACTCAAAAGAGACAAAAAACTTCGATCTAAGAAAGAAGTTTTGTATGTATTGTCCGTGAGAGCGAGCCATTGGAATAAGGGTTCGGGATCCACCCCTATATGTGTGAAAAGAGTGAATATTTATAAGAGGGGAGATTAGGTTAAAAAGTTAAAGAATGCATAAAATCAAATTAATCATAATTAATTAAAATAATCAAAACCCCAAAATTAAAATTATTTGATTTGAGATTTATGATTATATTTAATCAATTATGTCAATTCTTTCCTAAAACTACAAATACTAACCTAAAATGCAAAAAAGCATAAAATCTTTTCAAATCTTTTTATTTTATGATTGTTTTTTTTTTGTTTTATATAAAAAATGGAAAATTTGAGTAAATTAATATTTTTAAAAAAAGTTTAAATAATAAATACGAAAAATTAACAATAAGATGTATATATATATATTTTTTTTTGTGATTTTTGAATGTAAAATAAAATTAAAACTAATGTTAGAAACAAAGAAAAATGTTAGAAGTGGGAATCGAACCAGGGAGCTCTCACTATTGTGCTTTTCACGCTCAAATTCTTACCAACTGTGCCAATTCATTTATTCGAAATAAAATGGCGTTTGTAAATATATGAGGGCAAATTTTGGGGTATGACAGCTGCCCCTGTTCAATTTTCTTAAACCTGAAGATGTAGAGTGGATTGTATGCCAGTCGGAATCTGAAGGTAGAAGAGGATTGAACACTAGAATACCAAGAAATTTGCCCTAGCTGAGGTAGGGACTCTTGTTGGAGATGGGCTTTAAGGATGCCATCTGGTAGTTGTTGGAGTATGGATTGTTGCAAAATTTCTGCTTTTGTTGTCTTCTTTTTTTTGAATGTTGAGGAACCGTCAAAGGTATCGACTCAAATCTGTGTTGGGTTATTTAAGGAACCGTCAAAGGTATCGACTTAAATTTGAAGCATATTGTTGAGGCACCGTCAAAGGTATCGACTCAGATATGCAGACAGATTGTATAAGGAGCCGTCAAAGGTGTCGACTTATATCTGAAATGTGTTGTTAAGGAACCGTCAAAGGTGTCGACTTAACTCTTGATGTGGGTTGTTAAGGAACCGTCAAAGGTATCGACTTAACTCTGAAGCATATCATTGAGGCACCGTCAAAGGTATCGACTCAGATATGTAGATGGATTGTATAAGGAACCGTCAAAGGTGTCGACTTATATCTGAAATGTGTTGTTAAGGAACCGTCAAAGGTGTCGACTTAACTCTTGATATATTAAGGAACCGTCAAAGGTATCGACTTAACACTTGAAAATAGATTGTTAAGGAACCGTCAAAGGTGTCGACTTAACTCTTGTAAATGGAGATAGTGGTATCCTGAAAAGTAGAGGTTAGTTTTCTTTATGCCATGTCATGATGCATGCAATGTGTTTGTGTGACAGGATTCTCAAAATAAATGAGGACCTCGTATGTTATGTATGCAATTGTCGCGCTGTTTTATGTATTATGTATGAACGTGTATGCAATTGTATGAATATGTTTATGACATGTGATATGTGAATATGATTCATGTTGTCTTGATTGAGAAAATAAATCTCTGTATCTTTGAAGATGTTCAGCTGGGGATTTACGGTTTCTGCTTGGGGATGATCAGTAATTTGATGTATCCTGATTTAGAGATATAAATGGACCATGTTGAAGAAGAGCAACTTGTTGGAGAAATAATAGTGTCGAAGATGTAAACTCTGTTGGGGAGTCATGTCTTTGTCGGGACGAGCACATTTGAAGATATCTTCTTAATGATTACTCTGAGGGGATATGATCTTCTGGCTCTGTGGGGAGATGTGGGTGTCTTGAAAGTTGCCCCCAGTATCATAGTTATTTACTACTCGATTCAGGACACGCTACTGAGTATTGATCGAAATGTTGAACTGGACTTGCATAGATTTGCCCCAGTTAACAGGAACTTTGGAAAGATTCGCCTCACGAGGTCTGTGAGATGTACACTATGGGCAATATGCCCCCAGTAATCATAGGCTCATGACAATGTCTCGCGTTGATTGGGGAGTAGCTTTAGATATGCTTGGATGCATGCCTCTGATTGTTCGACCATCCATGAGAGAGTCTCGGAATCTCGACTTGATTGCCTCAGATTGATTGGGCCAAACGCGTCATGCCCCTTGTATACGTAAGAGACATGACTTCTTGGAGTAATTTTGTTTTGTCGGGATAACTTTCAGTCATTAGTTGTACTCTGTGCAAGTTCTTTCTGATGCTAACATTTGAAATTATGTAGCAGGATATGTTTAATAATGTATTCGTGAGATGCAATGCATACGTTTGTCTCGAGTTTTTGAAAAAACATTAAAACAAGAGATGTAAAAGCGTGATATTTGTAAAAACATGATATTTGTAACAATGTGATGTTGTAAAAACGAAATAGCAACTCAGCATTTTAGCAAACCTTAAGGAGTCGGGATACCTTTTTGGCGACAGTATGCTTTTGAACTAACCATGCTTCAATTAGGACTTTCAAGGGTTGTAACGTGGCTTGGTTCACGGTTTAAGAAACAAAAGATAAAGGCTCAAAGTTTATTTGTACCCACCCCTCTTCGTGATGATCTTCAGTCCTAAGCTCAGTTAATTCAACTTATGCATTCAGGTTCCAAGAGACTTTTGGATTTGTACCTTTGATAATGACGATGGTTTACAAGCAAAGAGAACTTTTGAGATGGCAGTCACTTCTTCCTTTTGGTAGTCACAATATTGTGTTGTTCAGGAACTTATTGACTTCTCTGTTTTCATCCTTTTGATATCCCTAATTTTTGTCTGAACTGTTTTTTTTTTTTTTTTTCTTTTTAGATTACAGTCAGCGGGATGCCTTGATTTTTGCCTAAGTCACCTTTTTTATTTTTGACTTAGCAGGCTTTTCTTGGTGTATATGTTTTTTCATTTTTTCCCTTTTGAAAGATATTGACTGCGTTGCTTAATGATTGATGAACCATCATTGTCTTTTGATTGACATCTCCAACACTTCTTTGATGTGTATGGTTGAACGTTTATGATTGAAACCTTTGTTGAAAGGTGTGCTGATTGATTCTCTTAAAATAGAATGTACAGCCAAATTAACTGAGAACTACCCTGCCCCAGGTTATGATCAAGGGTTTTAATTAGTACAAGAAAGAAAACTTCCACTTCTTAGGCTCAAAGGGGTTAACGAGGGATTAACATCCTTATATCTCCACTGTTTAGGAATTGAAATAATGCCTGTACATCGTCAACATAGTCCGTTCAAAAGCATACTGTATGAGGTTGCGGTATCGCTTTCGTCATCCTCCCTCAGAAGGCTTACAACTTAGCAGGAGTTGAATATCACAAAAAACATATGCGGAATAAAGACATAATTAAAAATGAGTGATAACGAAATAATTTATTCAAGACAAACATATGCAATGCACTGATGATAATTATTAAAACAGATAATGTCTATCATGAGTCAAATGTTTAAACAAACAGAATAGAAATTGCACATGAAAGTAGATCTAATGATCCAATAGTTCGTCCGTCTAGATCTCAATCAGTCTTGTCATGACTAGGCATAGGAGCGGCGATCACCACAGGAGTCTCAAGAGGAGTGAATTAGATTTCTCCATCATTGATCAGATCTTGAATCTTATTCTTCAATGTCCAGCAATTGTTTTTGTAATGTCCAGGACTGTTGGAATGGTACGCGCACCTCGCGTTGAGTTTATAGTCAGGAGTGGAGGTGTTAGCATTGTTAGGAGGGTCCCTCAGAGTAATCAGTTCGATCTTCAATAGATGTTGTAATGCTTGAACCAATGACATATTGATCTTGGTGAATTGATGCTTGGGTACGTCTGGCTTTCTTCGTTGTTGTGGAACTGGTGTAGAGATTCAGAGTATCCGGGATTCGAGCTTCCGGAATGTATCTGACATAGGACATCAGAACGAGTTATTCATAAAACCATATCTGAAGAGGAATGCCAGAACGGATCGTACATTAGACCATATCTGGAAGTGGGAAATCAGAACGAGTTATTCATTAAACCATATCTGAAGGAGAACAATCAGGATGAGCCATACATTAAACCATATCTGATGAAGGATATCAGAACGAGTTACTCATTAAACCATATCTGAAGGAGAACAATCAGAACGAGCCATACATTAGACCATATCTGATGAAGGATGCCAGAACGAGTCGTACATTAGACCATATCTGGAAGTAGGAAATCAGGACGAGTTATTCATTAAACCATATCTGAAGGAGAACAATCAGAACGAGCCATACATTAGACCATATCTGATGAAGGATGTCAGAACGAGTCGTATATTAGACCATATCTGAAAGAGCCATACTTTAGGATGCATTTAATTTTGTTGATGATAGTTTCATGACCGGTTGGTCGACCTGAAATGAAAAGTTAGTTTTATGCAATGTTATGAATGCAAATGCAATCTTTTCAAGGATCTTTAGGAATTTAGTTAGCAACATTAGAAACTAGTTTGGTCGCGTCTTCGTTTGAAGAAATCCGAACTTTGTCTTTGAACGTCTTTCTTTGAGAATCAACTCACCATATCGAGTGGGTCATCGCCTCTGATTCGGGATACTTCTAAATTTGATAGTATATGGCTATAGGAAAATAAATCCTCTTGCCCCTTGATTAGGTACTGTGTCTTTGAATTGGAAGGTATGTGGCCAGAGAAAAATAAATCCTCTTGCCCCTTGATTAGGAAATCAACCTTTGATAAGGGCACCTGAAATTGTGCGCCCTAAATCCCTAGGATCCTTGAAAGGGTTAGTTAAATAATGTTATGCTTATGATGTCATGATGTCATGATGTTATGAGAATGAAGTTCGTTAGAGTTAGTGCGAGATGGTAAGGACAAACAAGTCCTTTCAACAAAACCTGCGAGGAAATGAAGGTTAGTAGTGAACACAAACAAGTCACGCAATTCACACAAGTCACACAATTTTGGCTTAAGGCTTGCATGGAGTCTGATCAGGTGTCCTTCCCAAGGGTATTTCTATGGATAAGGAGATTTCAGCAACGGGTTCTACCAAGTGACTCAGAATTGTCAGCCCCCTCTAAAGCACCCTCGAACATGGTACATGCATACCACGCAATGATACTTTAGGAAGAAACCTATCTGAGCTGTAGTATCGGGTAGCGACCATAACTTGGCATGCACCAAGAATAGCCCCCCCACTACGTTCCTAAAAGTTAGGATGGGTTAAGGGTTACTAAAGGTCCTTGAGCTCCGACGCACCCAAAGATACATGCATAAACCTCTCTCATGCAAAAGAGGTACACAATAACCAGTGGAGGCCTAACTCAAGTGTGAACTTCATTTTGACCAACCCCAAGCATGCACAAGGGGGGTCTCCATGACTATGCCACTCCTAATCTTAGGTGTTCTTGAATCCGGGAATAGGATTCGTCCTTCAGTTTTCCCAAAACGCCCCTGAAAAATAAAACAAGCAGAGCAAACAATAGAAAACATTTTAAAATGAATCCTAAACCTTTAAGGTAACCCCTCTTAATCGAAAAATCCCCAGCAGAGTCGCCAGTTCTGTAATACGGTGAACTGACTTTTTATCAATCGAAATGTCGCGGTTAAGCAAGAGTCGCCACCGACTTTTATTTTATCCAAACAAATTCAGAAAGGCTAAAAGAAACAAAAAAAAACCTTTTAAAGAAATCTAAGTTCGGGGGGTAATTTATGCAAAGGGAAGGTGTAAGGCACCCTTTGCATCCATGGTTTTCCATGGGCTCTTAATTGCTTTGCTTGCTCGTTTGTTTTTAGAAAAAGTAGATGAAAGAAAAAAAGTGGACTTTAGCTCGTAAATGAGCGTAGCCAGTTTTCGAAGAATTGTGAGAAAGAATATTAAAGATGAGCATTGCAAGGCAATTAGGGGCAATTACCTTAAACTCAGATGATAGGTCTCTTTTTAGCCTTTCAGAATGAAAGGGTCTATCCTTGCCATAAGAGGGCAGGAAGCCTTTCGTTTGGAGGTTGAAGGGTCGTCGAAGCATCCTTGGCCATAAGACTGTCCCATGCCATAGAGGGGCAGGTAGTCTAAGGCAAGGATCAGAATAAGCCTTTTCGTAGGCATCCAGAAGATACCTCAGCCATTTTCCGTAGGCAACATCCGAGGGTCGAGGTCATAATTGTGTATCGAAGGCAGCATCATTTAGGGTCGCATGACCTTTTATTATCGAGGCAGCATGGCTGAGGTATCCTCAAATTCGAGGGACATAGCTTATTCTGCAAAAACACAAAGGCAACAGGCAACAGACAACAGGCAACAAGGCAACAGAGAGGTTACCCCAAAAGGGTGCGTGTGTGCAACAATCACGTGGTTAATTCAATATATTATCTTGTAAATTAGTGATTCTAGGTTAATTACAATCTTGCACTCCCTAAATTACTAACCACACAATAATATAAAGCAATAAAGGGGGCGGGAAATTGTAACCAGTGGATCCCTTAATAGGGTTTGACACAAGTAATAATAAACAAAGAAACATATCAAGGTTAGGGTTTTAGGGTTACCAAACTCGTAGCTTCGGCGGTCATCAAACCCTGAAAATTGGAAAGGAAGAATAAACAGAAAGGAGTGAGTGCATTATCGGTTCGAAGGTAAACACAGTTAACCCTAAAAACAAAAGATAAAGAATTTAAATAAATAACTAAAAAGCGACTTAGCTTTGCATTTGATCTGATATGGTTAACAGACAGTCGGAGGAAGCCTCGGGGTCGACCCTGAAAATATATGGCAAAACAAAGGCAGAAGAAAGTGTGAGTGTATGGCCAGTTCATTGACATTGAAGATAAAACCATAATTTTAAATAAAAGAGGCAAAATAACAAATATTTAAATAAGTATAGAGTCAGGACTTAGCTTTGGTTCATTGTGGCAGCCTTTGAGGGTGCATGGTAAACCTTCAGCTTTGTGTGCGTTAGATCTGGATGGTAGGAGATTGAGGATGAATTTGCGAATATTTGCAAGAATAGATGAACAGCTCGGATGTACCTCGTAATAAACAAGAAAGTGTTAGCAACTGATATATGTATAAGGATACATAAATAAAATGACAAGAATATAAACAATAATTGACTAAAAGAAAATTGAAGTTATTACATAAAATTCTAAAAGAACATTAAGAAAAATTAAGAGAAAATTAAAGTATCTAATTAAATGACTTCTAAATAAATGAAAATTAGAATAAAAGAAATTAATTATACTAATTAAAAAAAACAATTTAAGTAAGAAGTATGGAAACATATAGGAATGTCTAAACCATTTACCTAAAACCATACCATTTAATTATTATTATTTATTTAAAAAAATGGCATTTAAAAATAATGGATAGAAATCCTAATATGAATGAAAAGGAAAACCAACGTACAAACACGTTTTAAAAAAAAAGATCTAAGTTATTTAATTTCAAAATTGATAGAAACATTAAATAAGCAAAGATTAGAGTCATTAAAAGAAGAAAAGTCCAGTTTGTCTAGTTCTTTCACATCTCACGCCATGTTTTCAAACACAAAAGAAACCTCACCAATTCCCTTCTCTCAATCTTCTTTCTATCTCATAGATTAAACAACCACATAAAGCACAAACACACAAATAATCATATGCGATTACTACCAATTAATCAAATTAAACTAGCCTCCAATGAACTAAAAACAAAAGTGTAACCTGTTGTGGTGGCTGTATGGAATTGACAGTGGCAAATAGCTAGATACAGTGCAGATTCGGTGGAGGAGGATGGTGCGTGATTTGCGCTGGGGGAAGCTCCGACCGGCTGTTGCGGGGATCAGATTCTTCGGCGAGGGCGGAGGGATCTTCGGCTGTTGACAGAGCCATGGATGACCTCTTGAATCTTTTTTAACAGAAACCTGGATGGAACACGGTGAGAGCGGCTGCGCCGGAGATCCGCAATTGCGGGTCGGAGGTGATGATCGCTGGCGGCCAAGGATGTGATCCAGTGATCGAACAGCGGATTTCCGATGGTGACGTCGAGCTTTTGGAGTGGCGAGTTCATCACAGATTTGTGATTGGCCCCAAATTCGTCTTCTTTTAATCCTTTTGTTCTAATTTCTCCTAATATACCTACAGCAAAACAAAGAAAAAAAACTGAATCATGGTAAACACAACAACACAATCGGCGGAAGATAGAGTGGTTCTAATGGCGGCGAGCGGTGGTGATTGGGCACGGTGGAGGGTTCCAGCGTTGGCTTCGATGGAGATCGTCTGGACCGTGAGGAGGCGACATCGTAGTCGGAGTTTGCTGCCGTTTAGAATCTTCTTCTTTTCCTCTTTACCTGCAACAAATAAAATGGTGGATTCTTGTTGTTGCAGAAAGTTCAAGGGTTGAGGGTTTGACTCAAAAGAGACAAAAAACTTCGATCTAAGAAAGAAGTTTTGTATGTATTGTCCGTGAGAGCGAGCCATTGGAATAAGGGTTCGGGATCCACCCCTATATGTGTGAAAAGAGTGAATATTTATAAGAGGGGAGATTAGGTTAAAAAGTTAAAGAATGCATAAAATCAAATTAATCATAATTAATTAAAATAATCAAAACCCCAAAATTAAAATTATTTGATTTGAGATTTATGATTATATTTAATCAATTATGTCAATTCTTTCCTAAAACTACAAATACTAACCTAAAATGCAAAAAAGCATAAAATCTTTTCAAATCTTTTTATTTTATGATTGTTTTTTTTTTTGTTTTATATAAAAAATGGAAAATTTGAGTAAATTAATATTTTTAAAAAAAGTTTAAATAATAAATACGAAAAATTAACAATAAGATGTATATATATATATTTTTTTTTTTGTGATTTTTGAATGTAAAATAAAATTAAAACTAATGTTAGAAACAAAGAAAAATGTTAGAAGTGGGAATCGAACCAGGGAGCTCTCACTATTGTGCTTTTCACGCTCAAATTCTTACCAACTGTGCCAATTCATTTATTCGAAATAAAATGGCGTTTGTAAATATATGAGGGCAAATTTTGGGGTATGACAGGCGCGCTTAGCGCGGTCTGCGACTTCAGTTTTTGTATATATGTTGTAAAAACACATTTTTTAGGGTTTTTATCATCTCTTCTTGACAAGTTGAGCTCTGATCCATATTTTGTAGTTTAGAGCTTGAGGAAACACCATTGGATGCTACACCATGTGGATTGATCATGGATCTGTCTCGATTCCATTGTACCGATGAGATCTTTCCGGTTCATCTTCTCTCTTCCCTTTGTTTCATTCCAATGGTGGGTGTTGTATGTATATTTCTACTCTTATTGTATGTATATTTGTGGATCTTGGGATCGTTTATATATTTGCTTTACAAATCATCATTGTTATTGTTCTTGATCTTTTTGCTTAAATGCTCTGGACTTGTGGTGTTGCAGACATGGGCATCATAGATCTTGATTAGGAATGATAACTGTTAGTTTCTGGATTGCAGACATGGATTTAGGGCTAACAATCGTAGTGGGTATCGAGTTTAATGCCTCCGTGTTGTTTGTGTCGGTGGAGAAATCGCTGATGTGAATAGTGTGGTTGAGCTTTCGTCGGTGTTGCAGACATGGGCACCGATGTGGCGTCTCAATTGATGCCCGGTGATGTTGATGCGTATTGTGAGTGTCGAGCGATAGATCTTCGGATTTAAGTATTAGACGGGTAGAACGAAATACAATTCCATAACTCTTTCTCTTAGACTATTGAGAATGTTTATCTGCTTTTTTTTACTTTTCCCGCATTTACCTTTCCGCACCCCAAATCATGAAACATAGAACGCGAGATAGTCGAACGGCAGTTTTTCTCAACCAATCTCTGTGGACACGATAATTCCCGGATAAATATTTCCAAATCTTTTGTTGCTTGCCGCTCTACCGTTCCAACAGCAACTTGCAACTAAAACATATCCGAGAAGCAAAGCTTCTCCCCCACTTATCTTCAACCAAATCTTGCAAACTAAACAAACAAGTACCGACAATTTTTCACACACTTGTCGCGAACTAAGGGACAAACAACATTCGACAACTTGGCCGGACGAACCGACCTGCCCTGATACCACTAATGTAACACCCCAATTCTACTCACGGTAATTATAACGAAAATCATGGTTATAAAAGTTCAACACCACATGGGATGATACATTTTCAACTTAAAACAACGACCATTAATCACGTATAGCACATAGATACATAGCATAACATATTTGGATGAACCTCAAACAACCTGTATTAATTTTCTTGAAGATAAAATAATTTATTTTTACTATGCAACAGAATCAACTAATTTAACTCAATATCATTCAAAACGTCATATTCCAATTCAACGGAGTATAAAACAACATCATGTATGCTAATGGTAATTACATTTGACTTTGTTGATTAATGCATTCCATTTGACTTTGTTTATTATGGTAATTACAAATTATTTTTTAACATATTCTTTCCTTTTATTATATTGAAAATAGATTTTCCTCCAAAATTTCAGACCTTATAGCAGGGGGGGAAGAGTTGTTTGGGAAAATAATGAACTGAAGGTTGTTCTTGGTGCTGGAAGATATATGCTAATGGCTCCTTTTAGTTAATCCATTTGACTTTGTTTATTATGCTATTTATCTAAATTCCTTTAAAGCTTCAGTAAGGAGAGCCAAATCTGCCTCTTGAAAATTTTTGAAAATTCTAAAATACATGTGTATTTATATAGCAAAAAGCTTCAATAGTATATTAGAATAAATGTGTTTTGTGATGCATTTTCCAATGATGTAATGAAAATGCACATTGCTTAGATTTGTTTTGAAAGCAATATAAGGAAATGGAAAAATAACATGAATAAGATACTGCACGGTTCATATAGCATACTTAACCTTAGTAATATAATGATTCAGTCCCAAAACTAAAATAAACAAATAAAGATAAATAAATTATGTTTTTACAAGTAAATATACTATTTGAATTTGGAACATGTTTCTTATCTTTTATATATATATATATATATATATATATATATATATATATATATATATATATATATATATATAGGGAGCGTATCCGGTGAGAACTGATATTTTTGTGAGAAACGAGAACTATCGATATCAACCATTTGATTTGATTAATGCTCAAGATTTAATAATTCCATATAAAGAACACTTTATAGAATCCTTTTCTATTACTTTTAATATTTAAAATTTTCATAAAAATTGAATCTTACCAAAAATATTATTCTATATGCTATTTAATTTTCTATCAAATATATCAAGTTTAATTTTTCCATGTTATCTCGTACTTTTTTTTTTCAATCTCTCTTGATTCTTTAAATTTATTATAAAAAATAAATAAATCATATTTTATATTTTGTTTATTGTTAAAGAGTTTTGATATTATTTATCTTATTAAAATAGACTATGACTGTAAAATAGATATATCTAAGGTATAGAACTTTATTTAATTTGTGGACTAAGAATTTTATTTATTTATCACCTATATATTGATTTATTAAAACTATTAAAGAATTTGAAATTATAACCTACATTTTAGGTTGGATGATTTATTTATTTACAAATTAGGAAATTATTATTTTAACAAGTTCTTATTTTTATTTGATTAAAATTATTTCTTTTATAAGAAAATAATATTTTCATTTGATTTATTCTTTATATTTTATTAAAAATATTAAAGAATGTAAAAGTATTACCAGTATTTAAATTCTGTTGCTTTATTTATTTACGTGTTTGAAAATTTTTATTTTTACAAATTTTACAATTGTGACTATTTTAATAATTTATATTATTGTTATAATATTTTAATAGTTATGACCCCTCTTAACTATTGGCAAATTATAAATTTTAATCTTATTATTATTTTTAATTAAATAAATAATAAGATTACAATTTCTAGTTTACCAATATCATAAAAAGTCTACAATTATTAAAATATTATAACAATAGTAAAATTTATTTAAAATAAATCAATCAAATTAAAATATCCAAAAAAATCTTTAAAAATACAAAAATATAGAATATAATTTTTTTTATAAATAATAATATCTGGAACTCCTTAACAATACAATAAATAATAATATAATAAAATTGTATATTTTAATGAAATAAATAATATTAAAATTCCATAATAATTAAAAAAAATATGATTTTATTTTGCAATAGATATAAAGGATCAAGAGAGTTAAAAAAATTGTACGATATATCATGGAAAAGTTAAATTTTACATATTAATGGAAAAAATAAATAGCATATTGAAAAGTATTTTTGGTAAGATTATATTTTTATAAAAAATATTAAACATAATAGAAAAGATTCAATAAAGTGCTCCTTATGTGAAATTATTAAATCTTAAGCGTTAATTGAATCTGATGATTGATATTAATAGTTCTCATTTCTCATAAAAGATATCAGTTCTCACCGGATACGCTCCCTATATATATATATATATATATATATATATATATATATATATATATATATATATATATATATATATATATATATATATATATATATATATATATATATATATATATATATATATATATATATTGTTAAGTTAGTGGAGAACTTTTGGAGCCAAAACTAAAAATAACTTAGTAATTTTATTTATCCAAATCTTATATATAATAGTTGTTAAGTTAGTGGGAAATTTTTTGAACCAAAACTAGAGATAACTTAGTAATTTCATTTATCCAAAATTTTTTTAATTATTTTTGTAGTTAATTTTTCATTTAATGGAAAAAGTTTTGAATTGAAAGATTTTTTAATGGTTTTATTACCATATATAAAAGGAGATGAGAGGAGAGAAACTAATATACTCAAAGAAAAATATTATAAATGAAGATCTGGTGTATAAACCTATGTTTGTTAAACCTGTATTTTTTATATTCTTGAGATAGTTTTGGTGTTTATTTTGTCATTCTAAAGTGTATGTGATAAGCTAGGTGTAATTATCTCCGTTGTAATTTAGCATTGTAATTATCTTCGTTATATTATTTTGGATAACTTACTTTCTCACCTTTCATCTTCTTTTCTATATCTATGTTTGCTAGATTTATTTTTTACTTATAGTTGTGTTAAGTCAATGTCATTTGTGTATAGTTTGTTTTTGAATAATGTAAACTAATTAACTATTATTTTTTATTTTATACTTAACTTTCAATTATAGCAACACTCATAACAACACTACCTCATAATTTTGAAGACTCTATTTGGTGGAGAGATGTTATTTCTAATGATTTAAACTTGGATAGATTTGAAGAAGGTTTTTCTGGGTGTGTTAAAAGTATTATTCGTAACGGTAAGAACATCCTTTTTTGGCATAGTGTTTGGTTGGGGGATCATGTTCTTCACGTTAAGTTCTCAGAATTGTATGATATCTCAACAAAAAAACTGTGTTCTGTTTCGGAAGTGCGGCAAGTGGTGGATGGTTCTGTTTTCTGGGATCTTGATTTCTTGTTCGCAGCTGACAGCAATGTCATTGCTGCGCCATCTGCCAGCGGCCTCCACAGCGGCGATGGGCTGGTTTTGGTGCTGCTGCAGCTCCATGCGGTGAACTTGCAGCATCTGCGGGACTGTTTGATACAGTCTAACCACGGGCAGACTGAGGAGGAGGACCAGCACATATGGAATCTGAACAGTTCTGGACTGTATTCTGTTAGCAGTATTACTAGCCTGGTGGGAAATAGTAAGGAGAGGGCTTGGAACAGCAACTTGATAAAGCAATTGGAGGTAATTTGGAATACTAATCTGCCGATTAGAATTAAATTATTTGCTTGGAGAGTTTTAACGGATAAATTGCCGGTTAAGGAGCTTTTGATTCAAAGGGGAGTTTCTAATTTCCCTTCCGTCGATTGTGTTTTTTGTTCGAACCATCAGGAGAATTCCAATCACTTATTCTTTAACTGCTATATTTCTAAAGAAATTTAGGACAAAGTGCTCGCTTGGTTGGGGATTGAATCAAATCTTTCTTTTCTTGGTTTGTTGAGTTTCGACGCTATTCAATTAAAGGTGAAGAAAGTCAAGGTGAATGATAGGATTAATGTTATTTGGGTCGCCACTCTTTGGAGCTTGTGGACCATGAGGAATGCAGTTATTTTTCAGGATAAATTATTTAGCTTTGATGAAGTGTTTTACAACATTTTGTTTCTCTCTTGGAGATGGCTTTCTTTAAGTCATTCTTTGGTTGTTGCCAACTTTTATAAGTGGTTCAAAAACCCCTTGGATTGTATCTAATTTTGTTTTCTATGTGTAAGGGTTGCACCCCTAGTGCGATTTTTTATTGCATTTGCCTATTGAAAAAAAAAAAACATTGGAGAGAATTGTGGAGAACACATATTTAATATACAAAGCAATTTATATGTGAGAAGTTGTTGCTTTAAATCCTAATTTCATTTTTTTAATTGTTTCAGAGAAATCAAACCATTTTATTTTATTATTTATTAACTAATTTTCCCCCACTCTTTATATTCTTTGCAGCATAAACAAAAATATATAAGGTTAAAATTATTTTTCTACCTCTAATTTATTATATTAATTTTAAATAAATTATTTACTAATTTTTTTTAACAATTTATTAAAAATCACTTTACCTCACTAACTTCTTACTTTATTAATTTTATTAAAAAAAAATTCTGATTTTTTAAAATTAATTAATTTCTTACTATATTAATTTTAAGAAAACAAACTTCTTACCTCATCTTTTTTAACTATCGTTTTCTGTAATTATTAATCAAAACTAACTGTCCTTTTTTTCTTTCTCTAATCTATATAAAGATAAGTTAATTAGCTATTTCTTTTATTTTGTATTTATTTATTATTAGTTTAGTAAAATATTCTTCTAAATCAGCCAAAAAAATTTTTTTTTTTAGCTCAAACAATCTTTTTCCCCTTTCCCCATCTTTTTAAAGGAACTATCCAAAATAATTTAGTTTTCTTAATACTGTTTACACTATATAGAGTATCATCATGGACACCTCAAGGCTAAGATAACAAAACTAATAACACAATTTTTCATATCTCTAAAAAAGTATGACAATTTTTTTATATTTAATATTTTGGTAATTTTTAATATTACTTTTTGTTTATTCTTTTTGAATTTGCATATTTTAGTAAGTTTAACACTAATATTTTAGTGTTAATAATAGTCACTTCTCCTATCAATTTTTTTTTATTTCCACCCTTACCATCTTTTTCTCTATATTGTTAAAATTTTCCTCTGTTATATTTATTTTTTAAGTATAAATTATTATTATTATTATTAGTATTATTATTATTATTATTATTATTATTATTATTATTATTATTATTATTATTATTATTATTATTATCAAGTCTAAAATTTTGTCATAATATGTATATAATTCAAAAAAAGATATTATTTAAAATAAATTTAATTTCATTTTAATTAATGAATATATTATATTAAAACTATTTAAATAACTAATTAATTATTATATATAATATTATAGGGTCATGCTAACGTGTGCCCTAAGGGCACATGTTAAGTATACTATAATTAGAAAAAGTTAAATGTAATTAAATGCAACAGAGTCATATTTAAAGTTTCAATACATTGAATGCACGCGTTCCAAGAAAATATTTCTATAAATATTTCGTTAACTTGTGCCCTTGGGGCACATGTTAGCTTTCCCAATATTATAACTTTATAATAAGATTATTTACTTTCCGTGCATTGCACGGGTTAAAATACTAGTTATCTTGAAACAGTACAACTTTTATTTATATCTATGCTATTGCACTTTTCAAAACGCTTAGTTTAGTCTTCTTAAAGGTTATTAATTCACAGGATGATAGTAATAATAATCAACATTTTCCAAAGTCTATCGGAATTTACATTTTACGTCCAAAACATTAGTAGCTTTTTCAATTTATAAAAGGATAGAATAAGTTAGTACTGGTATTAAATTACACTAGTACCACAATCTAGGTTCACTAGCATTATGGCGTATTCATCTATTCCATCAACGGAAACAATAGTTGGGCCAAACTGGCTGGAGCTTCCAAGAGACGTGACAGCAAACATTCTCCAGAGGCTAGGGACGTTTGAATTACTGACTAGGGCATGTCAAGTCTGCCCTTTATGGTGGAATATATGTAAGGATCCTCACATGTGGCGAACCATTAAAATGACCATGTTGTTTTCTTCACGCTACCATCGTAAGAACCAATTAGTCAAGGTTTGTCGTAAAGCAATTGAGCGAAGTTGTGGTCAGCTAGAAGACATTGATATTGAGCGTTTTGCGACGGATGATCTTCTTGCATACATAGCTGACAGGTAATTAACTTCATACACTTTCCCTGCCTTTATGTCATATCATTTTAATAGGTCTTGCTGCAAATTTTACAGCGCTCTCCACCTCCGACACATGAGGATTGCAATGACCTGGGCGCTCTCAAATAAAGGATTTATTGAATCTTTTGAGAAACTGCCATATTTAGAGAGTTTGGACATTTCATTTAACATTAGACTGTCAAAGAAATCCTTTGAAGTTGTTGGCCGATGTTGCCCTCTACTAAAAACTTTGAAATGCAGCATGACAAAAACGATCTTGAGCGACGTTGATTATGATGATTCATTTGCCATTGCCAAAACAATGCCCGGACTACGGCATCTTAAAATTTCAGGACAAATGCCTATCAGTGAAGGATTGTCTGCCATTCTAGATGGATGTCCACTACTTGAGTCTCTTGACTTGAAAGATTGTTATTATTTCCGCTTTGAATATACGGAAAACTTGGAGAAAATGTGCCGTGAAAAAATTAAAGATTTTCAACCTCCAGAAAACTGCTACTCTTCTGACCATGATTCCGATTAGGACATTGAAAGTGAATATTCTAATTTGTCTGGTTACGAAGACTTGTTTTGATGTTTAGAGATAATGTTGTTTTTCTTGCATTTGTTCTTTCCTTGGGAAAATTGTGATTTTGTAACATGAACAGGCCTAAATGTGTTGAATGAATTTTGTTCAAGTTTTTAGAAGCGTAGCTAAATGTTTTACTATACATACCCTTCGAATCTTGTATTCATGGGTGTTTTCCATTTTTAATTATGTTTTAATTGTTGACTATTATTACGATTGTTGTTTATATCTTAGAAATCTATGTATTCTGTTGTATGACAGCTTAAAATTATATATCCTGTGGCTAATAACAACATTGTTCACGCTATACAGACCTTGTAATTGTGTGTTGGCCGGCCAAGCATGAGTTGAGAACATGCATGGTTACTGCAAAAGTTCATTTATTTTCATTTCTTGCAATAGTTCTTACTTCAAATTTGACCTAATAGGTACTACTCCATAGCAATTTATAAGTAAAATTCAATAGTTTCATACATATAAGTAGTAAGAAAAATTAAATTTTTGCCTCTTGAAATATGTTTTATAAAAAAAATAAAAAATTGTCAAGAAAAACAAGATATTTGAATCTAATTTAATTAATATTTGTAAACTAATTAATATATTGAAAGAAATTTGTCAAGAAATTTATGCTTGTAGAAATATTAGTATTATACTAAATAATTGGTATTATTATTCTATATTTGACAAATTATACATCACTGTTAATTTGTCATTACTTTTTAAATTTTGACAATTTAGATAAATATTTTTAAATAATAATAATTGTTATAAATGATATGATTATGGGTATTTATTACATATGTCGTAAGTTCTATAAATAGGACTCATATTTTATTAAAATCTCTCACACTCAAAATATGAATAATAGAATATACTTTCTTTCTCTCTTCTATTACTTTATTCAATTTATAACACGTTATAAGTACGAAGCTCTACCAAATTTTAAAAGTACAAAATTGAATAACTAACTAAGAGAGGTAATATTAATTTTTTATTTTATTTTTTTTTAGAAATGCTAACCAGTGCCCTCAGGGTAATGGTTAAGACTTTAAAATAGTAAATTTATCTTGGTAATCTGCGTATTTAATACCTAAATATTAAATTTTTTATAAAATAATTTCTTTTTTTGGAATGCTTAGCTATTTCCCCCATGGCATTGGTCAATAAGACCCTTTATTTTTTCATTATCCCTGTTCAATTTTGATATTATAATCTATTAAATTAGCAATAATTCTTGAAGGATTACAAAACAATGTGTTTCGTGTATAGTTCCTGAAGAACAAAATAAATGTCCTTGAAGGATAATAATAAATTTATTATATAGATCCTCAAGAACTTATTAAATATCCCTGAAGGATAATATTTAGTTTGTTATAGTTCATGGAGAACTTATCAAGCATCCCTTAAGAATTGCAGTTATTATTATTTTTATTAATAAAAGATTTGTGATTAAGTTCCTGAAGAACGAAAAAAATTGTGATTGAGTTCCCGAAGAACTAAAAAAAAAACGCTCTTAAATTCCTTTAGTGGTATCATAGTATAATTCTCATTAAGTCATTAAATTTGAATATGATTTATAAATAATAATGTTGATGTTTTTATATTGATATAATCATACTCATGGTAATATATTTTTTATTTGATTAAAACATGTATAATCTCATATGATTGAAATTGATTCAATTTTAATTTTCTTTGGTTGATTCATTCTTAAATCATTAGTGAAAAGAAAATTATTGGTGATTATCAAACATCCCGAAGGATAGCAAAAAAAAATGCTATTTATATAAGTTTCTGAAGAACTTATCAAGCATCCCTGAAGGATAGCAAAATAACAGTATATAGTTCCTGAAGAACGAGTAGAGAAAGAACTGTTAGAAGGTGGATATATCGGTAAATATCCAGTGGTTAAAGGAGAGGTGTATTCATCAAGACTGCTAGATCTATGCAATAAATGAGATAAGGACTGATTTGTGATATGAGGTGGGGTCTGATTAGATGGGGGAGAGGTACCCTTTGGTGTATCAGCTGATGGTGTAGAGTCAAGGGAAAGGGAGATATCAGTGGTACTAGTAAGGGAGGGAAGACTAGGTAAGTCTGCATAGAGTGGAAAGTTGTCAGGATCAGTACCAGCAGTAGTAGTAGTAGTAGGTTGGGAGGAAGGTTTGAGAGGGAAATGATCCTCATAGAAAATAAGATTTCGTGAGACAAACACACTATAACTCTACAGACATATAAGATGTAACCTTTAGTACCATCCTTGACACCAATAAAGACAGACTTTCTAGCTCTAGGAGAAAGCTTGGTTCTATGAGCTTGAAGGGTAGTAGCATAGTTGAGGCAACCAAAAACCTTCAAATGGATTAGAGAGGGTGGTTCAGAGTACAACAGTTCATAGGGAGACTTAGATTTTAATAATGGTGAAGGTAATCTATTTATAATTTGGATGACATGTTGAACAGCGAAATTCCACATGGTGAGAGGAATGTTAGAATGAAAATATAAAGATCTAGCCATATTTAAAATATGCTGGTGTTTTCTTTCAACCATCCCATTATGTTGGGGTGTTTCAACACATGTAGTTTGGTGAACTATGCCTTTGGAAAGAATAAATTGAGATAAAGACATGAACTCAGTGCCATTATCAGACATGAGGCATTTAAGAGATGTTTTAAAATGGTTTTCTATGTATGCTACAAACTGAATTAGACTGTTTTTGGTTTGATCTTTTGTCTTAAGGAAAATCACCCAATTGTATCTACCATAATCATCTACTAAGATGAGAAAATATTTGTGGTCTAGCATTGGAATTATGGAGTAAGGACCCCACACATCAGCATGTAAAATATTAAAAGGAAAAATAGAATGAGATATACTATTTGGAAAAGGTAATTTTCTTTATTTTCCAAGATGGCAAGAATCACAAGTAACATTGCTAGGTTTACATGGTATAAAACAATATAAATGTGAAACAGGTTTCATGCCTGTATGAGAAATGTGGCCAAGTCTTAAATGCCATAAATTACAAGAATCAGCAGAAGAAATATCAATGGAATTACAAATAGATGACTGGATGATGGTATCCAAGACATATAAACCTATTTGTAGCTTAGTTGTACCAATCATTTCTAGTGAATGATTTTGCATGATTTCACATGTATCAGCACTAAAAAGGACATAACAATTGTTACTACTAGCAAGTTTGGCAATTGAAATGAGATTTACATGAAAAATTGGAATGTAAAGGACATGATGAATTGTTAAAGAGGGTGAGATAACCACACTATCAGACATAAAAGCAATGAGAAAGGAACCATCAGGTAAGTTAACATTCACATGAACACAATATGTTTGAAATCAATAAATGCATGAATGTCTTATGATATGTGATTTGTTGCTCCAGTGTCAAGGATCCAGAAGTGAGAAGACTTACCATTGGTATGGGATGAATGGGAAATTATGGCCAGAGGTGATGTTGAAACAGAATTAGCTTGGGAAGGAAATGAATTACTTGATCTTGTGCACGATAGTGTTTGGCAGACATAACAGCACCACAAGAACAAGGAATAGCACAGGAGAAAGCTATAATTTGCCTATAGTTCTCTAATTCATCCTATAGCACCTTCAATTGAGTAATGTAATTGGATATGTCATTGTTACCTCGGTGTAGCTTGTAAATATCTTCTTGTAAATCAGAGATATGGAAGATGTCACTATGTGAAAATCTAAGCTGAAGATTCTTCCAAACACCTACAGTACTTTCAATCCATAGAACCGATTTGACAATAGAATCCGAGATAGATCAATGAATCCAAGAAAGCACCAATGTGTTGCAACAAATCCATGGCGCATAGAGAGGATCGAAAACCGGAGGTTTGTTGAGAGATCCATTGATGAACTTGTCTTTGTTCTTGGAGATCAATGCAATGTGCATAGACCTAGCCCAACTGTGATAGTGTAACACGGTGGGAGAACTGAATTTTTTTGAAATGTTGCGGATAACAAGAGTCACCACCGACTTTTATTTTATCCAATTGGAAAGGCAAAAAGAACAGGAAAGACCTTTGAAATATTTTGAGTTCGGAGGGTAAGTTATACAAAGGGAAGGTGTAAGCACCCTTTGTATCCATGGTTATCCATGGGCTCTTAATTGCTTAGCTCACTTTTATTTTCAAAATGTTTGAAGTGTAGTGTGTGAATAAGAAAATGTTTGAATAAGAACTTTAGCTTGTAAATAAGCGTAGTCTTTTTGAAAAGATTCTTTGAAAAGAAGTGGGAAAATATTTTGAATTTTGATTTTGAATTTGAATTTGAATAGAGCAAGCAATCAGGAGCACCTACCCTAAGTTAGAAAAATTGTTCTTTTAGCTTTTCAGTTTGAAAAAACTATCCATACCATAAAAGGGTAGGTAGTTTTTTCATTGGATGTAAAGGGTCATCGAGAGTATCGTTCACCATAAGACTGTCCCTACCATAAAGAGGGCAGGTAGTCTAAGGGAAGGATATAATAGTTATTTGATTTTTTAGGCAGCAGGCGAGGATACCTTAGCAATTGGGACAATCATCGTGTTTTTTCGAGGAAGCATCGAGGGACTAGATCTTATATGATGATTTCAATAACTTTAAAGGCAACCTTTGCTTTAGGTATCCTCAGAATTGAGGGACTTGACTATTTTTCACAAATAAAGGCCACAGGCAACAAGGCAACAAGAAGGGTTACCCTAAAGGTGTGTGAGTGCACAATCATGTGATTCAGTTCAGATATTTTATCTTGTAAAATTAGTGATGCTATGTTCAATTCAGGGTTGCACTCCCTAGGATTACTAACCACAACAATTAATATTATGGCGAAACTAAAGGCAGAAAATATAAATTCCTACGCTATTACAATAAACACCTATGGGCAGAAAAATAAATGCAGAAAATTAAAAGCCCTAAACTATTACAAAAAACTTTGCAAACCTATACACATTTTCTAGAATTTAAAATAAATAATAAAAGCGAAATTTAAAGATAAATAATTAAAATTAAAGGCAAAAATTTAAATAAATAAACAAGTTTTACCCCCAAGGCTGGGGAAGCAAGCATACGACAATCATAGAATATGAGGTGAGAAGAAAATTCGCGAATGTGAAGAAATTCGATGTTTAATTACAGGTAAACCTAAACCTACAGTTAATGGGCAACCCCTACCTAAAAGTTTTCTATGGTTATCTATGGTTTGCGAAATTTAAAGGCTAATCCTAAAATTAATTATAAACCTAATTAACCTAAATTTAAATCCTAATTAACTAAATTAGTTAAATAAAAATTAATATTAAATTAACCTAATTATTGAGTAATCCTAAATAAATTAAGCTAATTATTAAATTGATTATCTAATCCTAAAATATTAACCCATTTAACTATTAACCTAATTAATCATTAACCTAATTTATTAATTAGTGGCTAAAATTAAAAAAAAAACTAAGTAAGAAAACACGTGAAACAAACAGCAAAATTAAAGAAAGAAAAAACCAGATAAAGAGCGTGCGATCCAGTGAGGCTCTTCCTTGAGGGTGTACGGTGGGTGTGCGCTCCTGGGCTCTTGGATCTTGCTCCATGGAGATATGATGGTCGAGATTTGAGGGATCATCATGGTCAGGCGCGTGGGAAATGCATGAAATCTGCAAGTGACATAAACATGTTAATAAAATAAAAAAAATTGCACGCTGCTGGGGCTCGAACACACGCCGTATTTGTTGCCAGCACCCCTCCTTTGCCATTCATTCTGTATTTATTCGCTGATAATTAATCATGCATCAATAAATAAATATAAGAAAAACATGCAATGGGTAAAAGTCAAAAGTGAGAGTCAGACAGGCCCCACATATGTACGCGCAAGCCAATGAAATTGGGAGAGAGGATGTTTGGAAAGTTGACTGGCCACTAGCATGATCCCACGCGTGAACGCACTGGAAAAAGGAATCAAACGCGTTGACTGGGTAATCAACTGGTGCCACGCGTGCGAGCCACATCTCCCTGCACTGTTCATCGTCTTCAACCTATTTACCTGTGGATTTTCTTATGACTTTTTTTGCGGATTCAGCTGCGATTTTGGCTACCATTATCGTAGCAACATTCTGAGCTTTTGAACCTGCAAAAATATCAAACATGGATGCAAACAACAGACCCTACTCCCCTAATTTGGACCTTCTGAATCCATTGGTGGTGTCAATTTAGTCTGAAACGGCCTGTAGTTATGAAACCGATGAGGAGTTTCACTTTGCCATTACAATGGCAAGTCGTGATATGCACATCAAATCTCCAACCTAATGATCCAAAGCTTCTTTAAATTGTACTAGGAACTCAAATGTAAAATTAGTTTGAATTTAAACACGATCATATGCAATATATAAATGTCAGAATATGTATGAAGATCATGAACATGATACATGCATTCTAGGATCTATAAGAACTAACTATTGACTCACTCTTACTCTTTTATGCCTCAGGAGTGAATTAGGATTGTTGGAACGTATTAAAGCTTGCTGAGAAGAGAATTATATTGTGCCCTACTTTCTTTGATTTTTTCACCTTTGAAAACCCTAGCCTCCTTGCCAATTTTTTCGTCCCTTCAGTCTTAATATGTTTACCTACTTATAAGGAGTAGGATTAGGGCAAAAGTTTAGAAGAGAATCAAATCTTTTGGTCCCATGGAAATATGAAAAGATTTTATATATAATCTTTCTAAAATTGACAAAAACCTCTCATAATGTGTTACACAAATTTTGCTAGATCCTCAAGATATCTTTGGGCCTCCATGTGATTAAAAAAACGAATCTTTTAATTTATTCTTTTATTTTGTAATTTTATTTAATTTATTTTGCATTTAAATGAATAAAAATTCAAATAAACTAAATAAATGGCACAAAAATATGAGAACAATTATATGGGCCCTTATTGAACTCATGATCATGTGTAGAAACTCAAAATTAAGCCCATTAGTCAAAATAAACAAAATTGTTCAAGTTGACTTTTGTGCACTTCTCCAAAATTGTCCAACTTTGGAAAACCATAACTCCCTCAATATTTATCATATGAAGTTGTTCTAGGACTTTTTGGAAAGCCCAATATGTCCTCTACAAGCCACTTTGGAACCTTTTTTCCATTTGAAGGTTTTATATTGATGATATGGGCTTTAACAAAAAACTGCTTTTTGCGAGCTTCTAGAAGGACCTGTAATGTTTTGGCTTATATCACTTATGCGGAAGCATTTCTTGACCTTGATCCTAACATTAAAGTTGTAGAGAATGAAATTTCCTTGAGAATAGGCTTTGGTTGGGGAATTTCTGATAAAGTATGAAAGAGATATGATCAGTCAAAGTTGGGTTGACTTTCTCCTCGAAACCCTAATTTAGAAACTTGGACTTTTGATGATTTTAGAGCTTTTCTTGATGAATCATGATCAATTTTTGATCAAATGTTGAATATTACTTCAAATGAAGGATGTTGACCAAAAATCAGGAATTTTGACTGTACTTTGACCACAATTGACTTTTAGGTCAAATCAATCGACTGTTGACCATTTGAGTTGTAAGGCTTGAAATATAGTGGGCAAATTTTGGGGTATGACAGATAGTTCTTATCATTAAGAAGGGGAGAAACAAGCACCAATTCAGGATTTTCGTTTGGAAAGATACAGAAGAGATTAGTTGAATTTGTTGAGAAATCGAGAAATTGCGGGTATGCCATTGTTGAATGAATCTTGAAGCTTGAAGAAAAAAAGGGGAAAGAGCAAATGAAAGCGAAATAGAGAGAGGAAACGAATGTGAAGCAGAGAGAGAAAGAAAAAACAAGCAAGCAACAATGGCTACCAAAGTTTGGTTAGCTCTGATACCATATTGTAGTGTGTGAATAATAGAGTAAAATATTGAATGAATTGATTAAAGAATGTGATACAAAGTATATATATATATATATATATATATATATATATATATATATATATATATATATATATATATATATATATATATATATATATATATATATATATATATATATATATATATATATATATATATATAAGATAGCTTAGTAACCAATCAACACTATACAAGTGGCAACTAACAAAGAGACTTAAGCTTATCTAAATAAAATAGTGTATGTATAAAAGTAATATGCTAATAACTTATAAAGCATAGATTGCATCTATAATATTAACGAATCTCAAAAGATTTGCATCTATAATATTAATGAGTTCCAGAAGAATTGTCTCAATTATGTTAAGAATTAGCAAAATGATTGTATCAATAATATTGTCTAATTCAATAATATTTGTATTATGCTCATAAAATAATTGTCATTCTAAAAGAATGACACAAATAATTTTAACACATCCCAAAAGGATGGTTATATTTTTTAGAACATTGTTTATAACAAATAATTTTAAACCATCCAGAAGGATGATTATATTTTTAGATCATTGTTGATTATATTTTTTTTAGATATCATTTATAAACTAATAATTTTAACGCATCCCAGAAAGATGATTATATTTATTTTAAATTATTGTTCATAAATATTTATATTATTCTAAATTATTTCTCTAACATTTGAATGTGTTAGACACTTCTTCAAATTGTTAGAATATAATTTGTTATTTGTTTGAGATTATAAACCTATATATTTCACTAAAGGATGAGCTATAGAATTTGTTTTATTGTCTTTGATGAATGAGCCATTGTCTCTATATTTGGTGTTAAAATATTTTACTAGAAGAAATTTCGTATAATATATCACTTAATATATTTATGTATCAATTTGTCAATGCTATATATTTTATTGTTGCTATTAAATTTCTAAATCAAGAAACTTTTGTCAACTATTAAGGTATGTTTGATATTTCAAGATAGTTTTTATATTGCTTAATTAATGTCATTTGGTGCAACAATTTTAATGATATTTTTTCTTAAAATTTATATCATATATAATAATAACTTAGAGTAATTAAGGAATACGATCTTATTATTTTGACTCATCCTCTATTGACTATCACGCTTAATTAGTAATAATGTGGTTTATATATTTGTATGAAATTTATTTAATTTTTATGATAAAATAAAATTGAATGGCATAGAGTTCTTATGACTTAATGTGTGTGACCCGAATAATATTATTATGAAATAAATTTATATTTAATTTATAACAATTAAATCAAATAAAAATATGTATGTATGGTTTATGAAGATTTATTTATTAGAGATTAATATGGTTGATTCAAACAATTTAGAATAATTAAAATACATATATGTATTATTGTAAATCAGAAGTTTACAAATCACACTTAAGTGTGTTGTTGGAAAAATCGGTTGGGTCATCTTAAATATATTATGATGCGAGAATTTGTTTTGAAGTACAAGAAGTTTCTTCAATCCAATAAAATTTGTGTGTTTCCAAAGACAAATTTGAGAAATTGAGTTTTTATGACATTAATTGTTACATCGACTAAAAGATCATGCATACGTCTCTACTCACAACCAGAAGTTTGTTAAATTATTTTCTCAACTAATTAGACTAATATCTAGTTTTCTGGAGTTTTTAGAAATTCATGTATGAGTATCACATATATTATTAAAATTGATATTGAATATCATGTAATATATGTACATAAAAAGGAAATGGACCTGAAGATCAATTCTTTAGACGTCTAAAGTTAATTATATAGTTTGTACTTATGAGATCATCAATTCTAAATTCTATATTTGAAACACCCAAAATATGGTATTGAGTTATTTATTTGCATTAAGCCATCAAGTTGGCGTATAATAATCCTCCCCTTAACTTACAAATTATTTTAGGTTAATAATCATATACGTCTCATCTAAGTAAACTTTTGGATGTGTTGTGATTTTTCAGTTGCTTCAATATAGTACGCTAAGATGAGTTTTGAAAGAATGTCGAGAAAATTTATTTTATATGAATTACGTATTTGAAGATATATCTTGATCCAATAATTGGATACTTTATTGAATCCCAGTAGGCTAATTAATAATTGATAAATTAATTTTCTCAATATTAGATGGGAGAATAAGCAGCTAAAAGTTTGAACTTGAAGTTCAAATGAACATTTTGAAATAAAATATTATTTTATTACTTTGATCCTCGAAATTCAAAATACTATTTATTTGCAAAGTTTATGAAAGAAAATTATCAGCTGCTAATACTCCACTCAAAGTAGATTCTTCTATTGGACAATCTAATACTGCAAATGAGTTGTAACTGCGCCTTAAGCGTGGTCGGAAAATCGGTTCCAATGTTAAAAGTCTTCTACCTAAAAAAGAAACTAAAATTAAATATAACCCAAGTGAGGATATGAAAAATTCTAAGAGCACTTTGACATAATTTATTGTTCAGTTCCAGAAGAATTAATCAAGTACTTGAAATATGAAATAAAGAGATCTCAATAAATTATGTCATAGATGAAATGTAATGGAGACAAAATTAAGATAACCAAATAAAGTCGACATTGGCAATGTATTTATATACAATATAGCGTTACAGATGATAAACGATAACGAAGATCATGAAATAAAGTCTACCCAAGATTGTACACAAAATGGGAATTGGCCAAAATGAATATATTCAATTGAATAAGATTTAAACTCACTTTACAAGTGACTCGATTTTGGACTTGTAGTCCGAACACCTCAAGGTGTGAAATCAATGGGATATAAATGAGTTTTTGTGAAAAAGAAAAATAAGAAAGGTATAAAGTTTGATTTGTTGCTCAATGATTTTCACAAAGACCTAAGATTGGTTTTGATGAAACATATCCACCTGTAGTCAATGATAATAACTTCCTAACTCATGGATGATGGTGACAAACTTTAAGACATCTCAAGCCTCGCCAAGTATGAGAATAAAGATTCCACTAAAGTGATTATATAATTGATGTATCAAACGAAGGATCTTGAAAGTCTCAAAGTTGGGAAATAGGGGAAGTGAAAAAGTTTGTATGTTCGTGTCTGTCTGACTGACAAGAATTTTGTGAAAGTAGGAGACTAACTATTAAGATACTAAGGTAACTCAAACATACAACACACATAATTAAAAGCTCTATTGAACCTTCTTTTTAACTATCAAAACTCCTAAAATGTTTTCAAACCTTAGCCAGTTGATTGGGACACTATCAATTTTATTCAAAGCATTTTTTAAACTACCTATTCGATTTGGGCCTTAAGGAAATCAAATAGAAGAATACAAATCAATTTTATAATCTACAATGACAATTTCTTAATGATTGACAACAACTCTCTATCCAAACTTTCTAAATTGAGCAATTATAATCAAACTTTTTAGGTTATTTAATCGATTGGAATGAAAACCTAATTGATTGAGCAATTATATGGCCCATGAATTGTTTCCTTTTTTAGCTTTATCTTTTCCTTTTATAAAGGAGGGTCCTCACCTTTTCATTACACTCCAAAATTATGAGTCTCTCTATTTCTTTGTAAATTATCTCTCTTCTTTCTCTCTCTAAATTATCTTTTCTTTCATCTAAGTTGTCTTAGTGTCTTTGGGTGAAAAATTACTTGTGAGGATGAAATTGTATTGGTGTCGTGTAATTGTTATTACTCTCGAGATTTTGATATTTTTAAGAAATCGAGTTTGGTTCTTGAGATTAACCAATCTTAAAATATCTGTTAGTCCTAGAAATTAGTCGGAAAAAGTTATGTTTGATCATCCTCATCCTCGTCCTCATCATCTTCAACAAACTTCTCACCATATTCTCAATAAGAAACATCACTTGAATCTACATATGCATACTTATCAATTATCATCACCATAATCATGATGATGATGATGATCATCATCATCATCAAGAAACTTTTTTGCACTTGTTGGCCAATAACTTCAAGAGTTTTATTAGATTGGACGCCATGTGAAATGTCAACCTTCTCTAACAATAGAAAATTTTTTTTTAACTTCACACCATCTTTTATCTGAAATTCTCCAACAGGAATCAAGTTTTATGCATCTTAGGTGGCCTGCCCTATATAAAATTTAGATTATATGATAAAAAGAAAACAGCTTCAAAAATCTAATACATTCATAAAATACACAACATCAAATACATAAAACAACAGACATGCGCTAGTACAAGGATAATCGGCTTTGCCAGAAACCTATAATTAAGAATAACAAAATATAACAAAGAGAAAAACAAAAAAGAAAATTAGAATTACCTATCAGCAATGTATTGGAGGAGATGATCAGTACCGAATCCATAAATATCAATTTCTTCTAAATTACCAGAACTTAAGAACTTAGGTCAATGGCATATTGACAACGTTTGACCAAATAATCAAATTTTGTGTGATGTTGAAAGAAGAGATGGAAAGGGTCTTTGCAAATGTTCCACCAATAAGAACACACATTGCGTGCGATTGTAAGAATATTTAGGGCTCCGAGCCTTTGGAGTATGTTGGATGTTACATCTACTGGAAGTTCAAGCCAGTTAGGGTTTGTTGTTGTGATCTCATGTTTCGCTTTCTTCACTGGACACATTGTGTTAGGTTTTGAAGTTCAATCAAGTGGGAAGAACTTTACTTTAGGTTATGAATCAATGAATGAGCTCTAAAAAATAAGTATATATTTTTTCAATATAAGTATTTTTTTTCAATATAAGTACAGTTTGATTTCCAATTTTTATCTGGTTTCTGATATTAATTTTTAAACAGTTTTGATCCTATCACATTTGTTCATAGAGACTTATTAAAATTTTAAGTTTTTTAATTTATATTTTTATCTATAAAAATTTTAAATACTTTTTTTATACATGATAATTTATCAGGTTTTCATAAGAAATTTGTTATTTAATAAATAGAAACATTGTTAATTTTAATTGCAAAAGTATGAGAGAAATGAAAATTAAATTTATAAAGAGATAAATTTCTTGATTCAGTTAAAATAAAGGAAACATTATGAACCCAATTTTTTCAAAATCAAATTAAATGACATTCATCAATGATAAATAAAAACCAGTTGAGGGCTAATGATCCTCGCATCTTAACAAACAAAATAGAATCGAGTTTTATTCAAAATGGTGCTCTTAACATAAAGTTCAAAGTTAGGTTAACTTACCTCTAAAGTGAGAATCGAGTATAGAGTTAGAGCACTCCTAGAGTTGATGTGATGATCCCAAAAACTTCTGTGAACTCCCAAGAGGGTTTTGCAATGCTTGCTTTGGACTGAAAATGCTTCAATTCCTCTAGCCAACTTAAGTTGCAGTGATGGATAAATGAGATTATGAGATGTTGATCAAGGTGTTTCAGTTGGTTTTTGATGTAAACATAAGTGTCTATATGCTATATGGGATGTGTTTGAATGATGAATTTGCAATAAACTTGCAAGAGGAATCAGTTTTGAAGAAATGGCTCTTTGAAAATGGAACTTTAAGAAGCAATTCTGAATTGCAAAGAGTTTGGAGGGATTTAGAGAGTGTTAAGGTGTGTTAAATGATGTTGTGGAGGCCTCTATTTATAGGAGGTCATGGAGGGATCAAAGCTTATCAGTTTCACAACTTTGAGTTTCATGGCTTGGTTGAAATGCAACTTGGAGTTTCATGACATCCCAAGACAAGGTATAAAAATTATCTAGGGTGGTTGGAACTTTAGAGGTGTTGCTTCTAAACATCAAAGTGTTTGAGTGCAGAAGAAACAATGTAGAAGCTCAAGACAGGTTGACTTTGTGATTAAAGCTTCTTCATGCAAATGGAAGTCATTGCTTTTTGGCAAAACGCTTCATAAATGGTATGATCTCTTGAGTAATGCTTCAAATCAATGTGTAATTCCTCAAAAACATGTACAATCTTCTGATTAAGGGGTGATTTACAAGCAATGTGGCATGTAAGCAAGAGATATGCAATTTTGGTTCTTGATTTGCTTAAGCTCATCATGTCTTGCAAATTACCTATAATCCAAGTTTGAAAAGCCAACTTCATCTCTTCGAATCTTCTAGATCACACATACTATGAATGAGTTCTTGTACCTTTTGAAAAGCCCAAAACATCCTCCAGAATTTTCATGTATGGTGTTTTTCTGGATTCACAAGGGATCATTATTGAAAATGGCCTCAAAATCAAGCACTTTTTAGGACCAAAATTGTCTTGTAAATTTTAATAAGTGTTTTCAATTCAGACATCAACTTCAAGGCTTCATAACTCAAAATCCTTGCACCTTTTGGGAATTCATCCCCAAGGACAAAGTTGTTGTATGAAATTTGCTCTTATATTTGATCTTTTGAGCATGAAAAATGGTGGCTTGGTGAAGAAGTTACAAGCTTCGAAAGTTGAGTACTTTACCATACAAAATCTATATAACTTAGCAAAATCTTCAAAACCCAAATCTTGACTTTTGAGACTTTTGGACGATTCCCTTTATTAATCTTGACTAAATGACTTCAATAATAATATGTTCATGATCCTTGACTTTAGAAGTCCATAGTTGACCAAAATTCCAAAAGTCAAAGTTGATCACTGCACAATTGACTTTTGCTATTTGAATTGCAATTTTTCTAATACCGATTGAATCAAACTCTTCTAGCCAAATGAATGATATGAGTGGGCTACAATGAAGTAATTGAGGCCCTTAAATCATTTTTGGAACCATAAGACCATGCTTTTACCAAAGTCAACATCCCCAATGAGTTAGGTCAAACTCCTAGTTGGTGTACCAGATGAATTTGAAAGTTGATGATCTTAATTTGAAGCATTCTTGAGATTGAATATTGATGATGGGAATTAATTGAGAATATAAGAAGCTTGAGTCCCTTTGTAAGTCATAAAACCCTAATTTGCTTGAGTTGTCTTGATTAATTACATACCTTGTTAAATAAGCAAACAAGCAAACACATTTTTTGTATATTTTGAGGTTAGCAAATGATGCACGAATTACTTTATATGAAATGAATGATGTTAATGATGATCACACTCTTTTAGGTTTAGTGCAAATGAAGTGGGATCTTAGGGTCAAAAATTGGGGTATGACACTAGTGTGCATGAAATACGGATCAAACACGTCTTTATGGTAGTTACGACATGTTAAATTTAGAGAATGGTTGTTCTGAGTAGTAGTGGAGGTTTGGGGTGAAGTGGAATTCGTTTACGTGTTGTTGATGGTTTGATTATTGGAGGTTTCGATATGTGTTACCTTGGTGGAGAGAAAGAAAAGAAGGAAAATATGGAGAAGATTCTTGGGTAAATGAAGGTTGGAGTTTTTAATGTTGATATAAGGAACTAGAAAAAAGTACCTTTCTAGGAAAGACATATGTTGATTTGTGAAAAAGGTTTGAAGAATTAGGGTTTAGAGGATGGTAAGGATATTTGCTATAAAAAATGAGGGATCGGAGGTTGAAATAGTTGGGATTTGAAGATGATTTTTAAGTTGAATGATGAAGATATGAATATGAAGGTTTGAATCATAATTTTAAAAACCGGACCGGCCGGTCAAAATCGGGAAAACCGGAAAAACCGGTGGTTTTTCTGAACCGGCGGTTTAAATGCATTTTTTTATTTTTCTATTTTTTTAAAATTAAAACGAAGTCATTTTAACTATTTTAATGAAAAATTAAAATAAAAATAAAAATAAAAAATAAAATAAAAAAATTAAAATTAAAAAAAATATTACATATACGGTTGGTTTTGTTGTCGATGACTTTGCTATTGAAGAAGGATATCCCAACATTGAAACAATTTTTCCTTTTTTGAAATTAAATTTAGTAGACAATGAAATTATTTTGTTATAAATTATTCAATTATATTATATTGCGATTAAACTTTATTTGTAATTAAATATTGTAATTTTGTACTATTTTATTATGTGTGATACCTATGTTTAAAATTTGAATTTAAATTATGAACTTGTGATATGATATTTTTAAAAAATTTAAGTGCAAGTTATATTTTGTAGAGACTGAATCATCCGGTTCGACAGGTTTTATATCTATATAATTTTATTATAACGACCGGTCTATTCAACCAAGTTATCCGGTTTATAACCCGATTTAGTCATGCGGTTCGACCAGTGACTCAGTGGTTTGACCAATAAACCAGTGACCCAGTACCTTCACCGGTTTGATGTCCGGTCCGGTTTTTAAAACACTGGTTTGAATGTTTGAATATGGGTAACAAATTTCAGGGATTTTCTTGAGTTGGCGATGAATATATGAATTTTGTTGGATGAATGTTTGAAGATTTTGTGGAGTTTCTGGATTTAGTGATATGAAGGTTTGAGGTTCTTGAGGAATTTTTGGGTTTGTTTGGGTATGGTGCTGAATATATGAATGTAGTGGGATGAATCTTTGAAGATCTTGATGAGTTTCTGGAATTTTTTATGAATATATCATTTAGTTTATTAGGGTGCTGGAAATTGTTGGTTGATAGTTGGAGAACAGAGAAAGTAAAGGAGAATAGAGAGAGAATGAGAAAAAATTGAAAAGAAAATGGGAATAATGTATTTTTTGCAATTTGGTAAAACAAATTGATACCTCGTATGATTGACACGTAGAGCTGATTGATGATGAAAATTCTGGATGAAACCTTGCATGACCAACGAGAGTGAAATATGCGGAACACAATTGATATAAGGTTGATGATGGGTTTCTGACGTGAATCTTGAAGATATAAAGGAGGAAGTAAACGTGGTAAGTAGAGAATAGACATGATCAAAGTTTCTTTGTTCTACTGATACCATATTAACTCATATTTAATGAGTTATTAAGAAATATTATTTTTCACATAAAAACATACTTAATAAACATTTGCGAGAAAGAAAATAACAAATATCATTAAATTTTTTATTGTTATTCCATTTAGAGGCTAATATATACGCATGGTTGCTAATATAAAAACATACTATGTAAACATTTATTATAAAGAAAAAATGAAATATAATTTGCTTTAAATCCATAGTATCGATGTTGTCTCATATTAATATGGCACCGTCGGTTAAGAAATCTAAAGGTGAGAGCACAAGAAAACCAAATTGGCTTGAACTTCCAATAGATTTGATCAAAAACATATTGCAAAGACTTGATATAGTTGAAATTTTAACAATTGCATGTTATGTTTGTCCTCTGTGGTGGAACATATGCAAGGATCCATTAATGTGGCGTATCATTCACATTAGTAATATCGAACTTATACCATTGAACTTGTGTTGTTTGGAGAAAATTATTCGTCGTGCTGTTGATCTAAGTTGCGGTCATCTCGAAGATATTGCTATTGAGTTATTTTGTACCGATGACCTCCTCAAATATATCGCTCATCGGTAATACATATCACTTTTAATTTGTTTATTGTTCATTTCTAGGTAATTCATTTTTTACACATCTTAATTCGTAAAATTTTACAGGGCAAGTAACCTAAGGCGATTAAAAATAGCAGACTGCAATAAAATTTCAACTAAAGGGTTGATTGAATTTGTGAAGATGTTTTCATTATTAGAGGAGCTTCACATTTCATTTAAGCATTTATCTAAGAACTCTATCGAAGTAATTGGTCAATTTTGTCCTCTTTTGAAGTCACTTAATCTTGTGGCGCCGGAATATGCTCACTTTGATTTTAATGATGAGGTATTTGCTATTGGAAAAACAATGCCTGGACTACGCCATCTTTCATTTTCTAGAATTGTGTTTATGAATGATGAGTTGTTTTCCATTCTTGATGGTTGCCCTCTTGTTGAAAATCTTGACTTGCAATATTGTCATGTTCGTGATTTGAGTCCAAGTATGGAAAAAAGGTGCCGTGAGCAACTCAAAGATTTTCGACTTCCAAAAAATAATAAATTTATGAAATATGGTA
Source organism: Vicia villosa (assembly GCF_029867415.1). NCBI lineage: Eukaryota > Viridiplantae > Streptophyta > Magnoliopsida > Fabales > Fabaceae > Vicia > Vicia villosa. Next base: position 70,455,202 of record NC_081182.1, read on the forward strand.
ATTATTTCGACAATGATGAAGATGATTTTTATTATACGTCCATTGAAGATTATCTAGATGATGATTGGGAGAAAGATTTTAAATTTGCGGCTAGAATGAAGTTGCATCAAGATTTTAACCATCTAGGTCAGTATTGTGTTCCAGATTGGGCTATCAATTTGGGCTTACGACATGAGGATATTACAAATATCAATTTGATTCTACTTTCACTTTAAAATAACGTTTCTAGTTCAAATTTTACCTTCATAAAGACTATTATATATGATATGTCCTTTCATAATTTGTTGGCGTGTGTAAGTGTGTTATAAGTGTGTTTTGCTGTCATAAAATTGAATAATGGGATGGACTTTTTTGTAATCTATTTTGTCACAATTGTTTTCCCTCTATGAGACTGCATTTTATAACATTGAATGGGAGTATTAGATAATTTCTTGTGATTATGAACTTTTTGATATAAATATTTAAGAACAACGAGACTATAATTGTTTGTTTTGGCCATGCCTAAATATCCGTCCGAACTCAAATGTTCCCAGAGGTTCCATAATCTCTCAATAATTTCGTCTGCCAATAAGCTTTGGATTTGCTCTTGATCTTGTTTTAAGCTTCTGTCTTGCACAACACTAGTCATAATGGTGTCTAAAGCTTATCCATGTCCCCTTGCTCTTTTTTTAATTTCTTTTGTATGAAATTTTTAATCTTACCGTTTTTTATTTCTAGGATGTTGTTTACTGCTTAATTGGGATTCATTAAATTTTAAATGTTTTAAAGTTTAAGTTTAACTAGTAACCAATTCTCTTGGTTATTGTTTGTAGTTGCTATAAACTTTTACAACTAAAAGTGGCAAAGATACTCTCACTAGAGAAATTTTTAGGTGAAAAGGAATTTAACAGATTAAATTTAGAAACAACCAATACAAAAGTGTCACATTATTAATAATAAAATAAACATAAAAATTAAAGAATTATTTTATTTCTCCCTCTACAACTTAAACATCACATATTTTAATAAGCAAATTGTATTAAAAAACACAAGGGGTGTTAACTCGATACAAGAGAATACAACAAAAAGAGGAAACAAACAACCCCTAAAACTAACCAACTACAAACCAACATAAATCTTAGAATTAGAGTTCTAAATGTCCTTTTCCATATCGCAAATTATTCTCGATAAATGTGAGAACCAATCTCAACCTATCAACTTAATTAACAACAAAGAGTCAATACTATTCCACATCTTGTTGTTAAAAACAAAATTGTTCCTACCCAACCAAATACACCAATAAACAAGTAACCAAAAGAAATCAAAAAGAGAAGGTTTAATAAAATTATATTACCTTAACTTGATACTCGACAACATTTGAGTAATCGAGCCAGACATCAACGCTGAATTCACATTAGTCCCGACTCCCACACCACCGACCAACCACCTCAAGACCTCCCTTCAAACTGCACCAAATTTGCTGCAACAAAAGAATATGTGACCAATGGACTCCTTAACCAACTCACATAAAGAACATAACCTATTGCTCAACAAATGAGCCATGCATCTTTTACACAATTCACTTTTAGTAGGAAAACTATTTAGGATAAACCTCAAACCAAACAACTTCACTTTGTTCGGAATACTAACTTTCTAAACACTATTAAATACGCATAAACTCTCCTCATCCAACACCAAATTTTTAGAATTCAAATTACAAATCCTCTTATAGCTATTTTTCACCGAAAAAAACATGCATCATTCCTCCACCACACCACTTTATCAATCTCATCAATCAAAGGATTGACATCCCTCAAAATAGAAATTAACATTAACCATTCGTTTCTCACGTAACCCACGAGAATATCTCCACCAATACCCAACTCCCAATTAGTGGCGGAGCCAGGCCAACAAGTTTGGGATGGCCACCAAAATAAACAAAATTATAAAAATGATATGTAAATATAAAATTATATCATGTGTAAAACATTTAAATTATAATAAATATCAACAAAATGTAACATGATTATATATGATTTAATATGTTTTTATTTCTTATATTAACTTTGAAATTTATTTTGACCCTTTAATTTACAAAAGATTTATGTTAATTCCTGAACTCAACCGTTACTTTTTTTTTGTCTAACTAGCACGAATTTAACTAATGTTTTCTAAATTTTACCGTTGTTAATTAAACAAAAACAACTAATTTCAACATTTGTTTAAATTAACAAAACACAATAAACTCGGAGGTTAACATATGGCCCAAAAAAACTTACTCATTCCATATCTATAACAATTATGACAATAATATAAACTTATTCTATCAAAAAGAAAATCTTAAAATAAATAATAATAATAATAATAATAATAATAATAATAATAATAATAATAATAATAATAATAATAATAATAATAATAATAATAATAATAATAATAATAATAATAATAAGAACAACAACAATACAATTCACTCCTTAAATATGAAAACATACGGAAGTGAATTAAGATGAACCAATTATAAATCTCGAGCTATTGGATTTGGAAGTAGTGAAAGTAGTTGGAAAAAAGTATTACTTACTCTTTAGAGTGAGATACTTTTAAAAAATTGCCAATTATTTATATTATTATTAAACTTAATTTCTCAATTATTAATATATTATTTATTTTTTAAATTAATATTTTTATCTAGAAATTCTTTTTTGAATGTAAATAAGAGGAATTTCGAATGTTCAAATAAACACCAAATTAATTGGTTTAATAAATTATTTTAAAAAAAATTAATATTTTTTTGTCATGCTTTCAAGTTATTAAAATCTCGCCATTTATATTTATGATAGTGATGATTATATTAATATTTGATCAAATAATTTTTTATTATTTAATTATATGTTTTAATTTGTGTATAATATTCAAATGTATTGGTTATGAGAAAGATACGTACAATTAAAAATTAGTTGAATCTACTAATATAATTTACCTATTAAAGCAAGTCTTAAGAAATATCACTTGTGTCTATTTAAAAAATAAAGGGTTAATAGTAGTTTATTCCCTGTAATATGAGCGTGTTTCGGTTTACCCATCCTCCATTGTTGTCAAAGGCAGATTTTGGCAACGATTTTTTTGAAAAAACCGTTGCCAAAAGGTAGAGAGGGGAAAAAGCAAAATTCGCTAATATTACATGGGGTGAATTACTATTAACCCACAAATAAATAAAGTTGATATAGACTATTACATTTGTGTTCGATTATAAAATTTTTAAATAAATTTTGAATTTTTGAAATATTATATTAAAAATATTAATCATAAAATAATAATAATAATAATAATAATAATAATAATAATAATAATAAATTTAATTAAATAATAAGGGGTTATATATAGAGTTTCTAACTTGTAAAGTGAAGTATAAATATAAAATATAGGTCGGCTTGTTTTGAGTGATGGACAGGTAGCTAAATTTAGGGTACGTGGATCATCATAGCTAAATACGAATAGTAATGCATTTAAATGTTATTGTCAAATCTACTATCTACTATCTATTCATTAATAATAGATTGACCAAATTGCCTAAATTACCCTTTCACCAAAATTTATTTGTACTAATAAAAGGTCATTTTTGTAACTAACAAATTAAGTATTCAATCTTTCAACTTTATTGAATGAATGCCCCAAGTGTTAGCTTTTCATTGGTCCGAATTAAATAACATTCTCCCTACAACTTTATTGCATGAATAATGACATCACATCACATGTAAGCCATGGATAATGGAAGTCATATTTAAATTTCTTTTACATTTCATTTTCCCACACTTTCTTACTTTCATTTTAATTTTTCTTAATTTATTTATTATCACAAAAAATATTAATAATCTATTTTTAAATTTTAATCTTACTAAAAATTTCAAATTTCTTTCACATTTCATTTTTCCATACTTTCATTTTAATTTTTCTACATTTATCTATTATCGCAAAAAATATTAATAATCGATCATTTAATTATTATTCCCAAAAATATTTAATTATTTCACGGGCCACTATCAACTCAATATTTAATTTTTTTTAATCGATCATTACACATTTTCTCTATCTTAATTAAAATTTCAAATTTCTCTCACATTTTTTCACACTTTCTTACTTTCATTTTAATTTTTTTCTCTATTTATTTATTTATTATCTCACGGGTCACTATCAACATAATGTCTATTTTATTTTAATCAATCATTGTCTTTATTTGAGAGATAATATCTTTATTTTTATTTTTTTCTCCATCTCACGATTTTTTATCATTATTTAATACAATTAAATTTCCATTATTTTTTTCTCCAACTCACATGTCCTTTTTTATATGGTCATTTATTACACACAAAATTAGCACATGAATACGATAATAATGTTTAATCTTAAGGGCCACTTTCAATACAATGTCTATTTTATTTTAAACAATAATAACTTTTATTTGAAAACTAAAGTATTTATTTTCAAATTTCAAAACGATTCTTATGGATATTCGATTTTCAAAGAATTGGGAGTATAATAGAGCAATCAATAAAACTCTAACTCTATTCAAGTAAAACAATTCCTTTTAATTGTGCATATTGCTTATAATTCCTTTTATTTATATTATTCATATCATTACAAAAATACTACACCAGAAAAAAAATCACCCGTGCGGAAGCACGGGTCTCTGACTAGTTACTTATAGTATGTACTAATATCTGAAAAAAGATATTTTTTTAATTTCATTATTACCAAATGATAGGTAGTAAATTTTGGTTTTGAAAAAGTAATGGGGTGGCCATGGCCTACCTGTGTCCCCTGCTGGCTCCGCCACTGCTCCCAACGCCAACAAGAATCCACCCAATAGCCTATCTCCACCACCTTCGATGCAAGCTTCAAACAAAAGTAGAAAAAGACCCTTAAACAGCACCACCCTCACCCAACTATGGTCCCAAAAATTAATGCTCTCTCTACTTCCCAATTTAAATGAGAAGCTATTAGAAAACTACAATTGACCATCAATTTTTGAGTTACAAATGTCCCTCACAATCCTCCACCAAAGCGATGGGTTCTTTAACACCCGAAGAGCAACATTACCAAACAAATTAAACATACCATCATCAAACCTAAAATGTAAAAGATTGGACCAAATCATTTCTTTCTCCAATAAAATCTTCCACCCACTAATACAAAAATACCTTTTTAATTAGTTAGACTTCTTAAGTCAATTTTAATGTCATCTGACCTAAAAAAAAACGCGATGGCAAATTTATAATTAGTTTTATCTTTGTTTATTCGGATCTTTATTTGAGAGACTTAACATTGATAATAAATAAAATAATATATATTTCAATTAGAGATTTTTATATTTTAAAAAATAAGATAAAATAAGAGAAACTTTATGGTTAATTCTTTATGTCGTTCACATTCTCTTCCCTTACATTTCTCTAACCCTTAATTTCCTCTATTTATGTTTTGCTTTCTTGTAATTTTTCTTTGATTCCCTTGCCTAAGCAATATTGGTTCACAGTATCACTGTGAATTTCAGTTTGTGTACGGTTTCTCTTTTGATTAAAGTAGAACAGACCGATTTGTTGCGTTGAAATATATAATAATGGTTTAGCTTTTTATTGGATTTATTTCTTAATGAATGTTTATGAGTTTAAAGTTAAATGGATTATGGTTTAATAAATTAGTGAATTGTGTATATTATATGAAATTAGTTTTACCTAAGGTTTTGAATTATTAGTTTAATGAGAGCTTGAAGTTGTATGCTTGGATTTCTATGCTTTACAAACTTTGATTGTAGTAAAACTAAAACTACTTTTTTAAGATCAAAGAAGAAAGAGTAAAACAAATACCAAATTTTTTAAAGTCATTATGCAAAGTTACTATTAGAATTGAAACAGGGGACTTTTTTATGTTCTTGTGCAAGTAACAAAGTAATTTTTAAAATTTATTGTATCTTAACTTTTATTCTCGTCATACTCATCCATAACTTAATATTTAAATTACCCTACACTTAATTTATAACTAATGACACCTTGCTAGAACAGAAGTAATGGAATGAGACATTAACTTGAGGGTTGTTTGTTCACAATAGTGTTTGTGTCGTTATATTGATATTGAGGGTAGAAATAATTTGTATTTAATTGAAGTTGTTGGACTTCGTGAAGATGAAAGATGGCCTATAATTTGTGATGTAAATGTTTTGGATCGAAATGGAAACTAGGTTTGAGATAATAATTTTGAAGCAAGTATTTTTTTTTGAGTTTGGAAAGAATAAAAGACCAAGTTTCCTTGCGCCTATGGTTTGCACCCAAATGAATACCAAGAAATAAGAAAGGGAGCTTTCCTATCTCACAAACCAAAAAAGTCGACGCCTCCTCCAACACCAAGCCATCCAAATGAACTCCAAAAGATTTACTTTTATTCAAATTAATGTGTAATCCCGAGACAAGCTCAAACCCCCTTAATAAAGACTTAATGCACCACAAATTAGACCACGGGGCCCATCACAAATAAGAAATGTATCATCTACAAATTACAACATTTCAAAGTGAATATGCTCATTAAAATGAAACCCCTTAAAAAATTCAGAATCTATAGCATTTCTCATCAAACACACTAATCCATCCGCCATCAAAAGAAAATGAGAAAGTGGATCCCTTGTCTAAAACCTCTAGAAACAATAAAATCCTTTGTGGGACTTGTCGCTACCGCGAAAAATGGATCAGAGTCGCCACCAATATATTTATCCCATCGAGGGAAAGGAATACCAGAAAACCTAACTCAGGATAAGAACAAGGTCTTTCGACCAGAGAATAGGGTACGGGAGTCGGTTACGCAAGGGGAAGGTGCTAGCACCCCTCACGCCCATCGTACTCGATGGTATCCACCTATGTTTGTTTCTATCTAAAGGGTGTATCTATGTCTAAATCCTAAATGCGAATGAATGCAAAAGAAATACGGGGAAAAGAAGGAATTATTTACAAGTGTGCTCGCTTAGGCCCCGCGACCCAATGCCTACGTATCCTTTTCAGGAATCAGAGCGACCGTAGTTCGGCTCCATAGTTTCCATTTGTTTTGTGTTTTTTAGTTGAACAGAGGTTAATGTCACAATCCACGATGCTCGACCTTTGGAGACTTATACGCCTATTTCTGGAATGGACTCAACATGTTCTTAAGAAGAAAAATGAACTTGGGTTTGTGTTTTTTATGTAACTACATGATGAACAAAATCCAATATAAGGTTTCGCACCACTTCATCACTTTGTTTTAGTTTGAGCCTTTATTAGGTGTTTTAAGTGTTTTTGGTTGAGTGTTTTTTTAAGGGAATTTACTTTGCGATTTGAATCACATAAAAATGTATAATGATCGAGAAGCAGATTAGGGAATGAATCCCACTCACTTCTATCCCATTATATAATGTTCAAGAAACAGATTAAGGAATGAATCCCACTCACTTCTATCCCATTATATAATGTTCAAGAAACAGATTAGGGAATGAATCCCACTCATTTCTATCCCATTAATTAATGTTCGAGAAACATATTAGGGAATGAATACCACTCATTTCTCTCCCATTAAGTAGTGACCGAGAAACAGATTAGGGAATGAATCCCACTCATTTCTATGCCACTAAGTGATTGAGAAACAGATTAGGGAATTAATCCCACTCATTTCTCTATCACTCTCTTAATGTGATTCGCCTCTTTATTAATTAGTGTTTTAAAGTTGAAAAGAAAAAAGAATGAAAGAGGGGAGACTAACCTATTTTCTAGCCTAATTGTTATTCTAATTCCTATTTAAGATCTAAACTAAAATCTAAAGGGAATTAACTAAGAACAAAGTTGTTCAAGTTGACTAAAGTCAACTTGAACAACTAGGGGCATTTTTGGTATTTCACAAAATATGAAAATATACACAAAAAAAGAAAGAATTAAAATCTAAACTAACCATGAAAAAAAATTCACAAGCAATTTTTGTATTTTTATTCAACCTAAAAGCTATTTTTAAGAATTAAAACTAAAAAAAACTATGTATTTTTATTATTATGTACCAACCACAATTTGAAGAAAATCAACAATTAGATTCTAAAAAGAAGAAAAATACTCCTAAAATTCTAATTAGTTAGGAAATTATTTTATTATCATTTTTATTTGAGTGGAAAAATGATTTACTAAACAAAAATTAAAGAAAGAAAGCAAAACAATTAACAAAAAATTGTACAGGGGTGAGTTAGCAATTAACAAAGAGAAAGAAACCTAGTGTGTTGCGCCTGGGCCTCAAGACCTGGGGTGTAGAAATTAATTGGCATTAGGCCCACAACAAACTATGCGCTGGCATTAACATTGTAGGTTATGATCAGTAAACTAATCCTAAGCCCAGTATCATTCAACATAACCATGGCCCAAAAAAAAGACAACCTATTTCACTTTTTATCCAGTTAATCAGTATGCATGTATTTTATTTTAAACCTATGCTTTCATATTAACGTGACCACATAACATATCAATAGGTCAACTTTATTTTAAAGTGAATGAGGACAAAAAGACAGTACCCAACCACTCTTCACGCGCCAGCACATCAACCCAATCATATGGATAAGCCAAAAAAGAAAATAACAAAATGTACAAGCCAATGGAAAGAAGACACACGGTGATCTGAGATAGAATGCCAAAGCCCTACACAGACGCCGGAGATTCCTCCGGTCGTCTTCTCCGACATCAACAGCCACCGGAAACAACCAACACACCCAGAAAAACGAAAATCTACCACTATTCCACTCGAAATTCACCATAGAGTCCAAATCTGAGCTCGGTTTCCTCTAAATCTCCCTCTATCATTCAAACCGCGGACAATTCTAAAGCCCTAATTCCTGAAACTTCCATAAAAATGCAAGATCTCTACCTCAAAATGATCCCTATGCTACACGGAGTTCGAACGCGTGACTTAAACAAACAAAAACGCACCATCTCATATAAACTGAAACAAATTTCAAGAATCAGAATCTTCAAACAACATATTTCAAAACAGCGATGCATTTACCAGTGCTAACCTAATTCAACCAGATGTGAATATGTTATTACACGTTGCTAAGATGCTGAGAAAGATTTGAGACTTACTTGTTTGAGTCTTGAGTCAAAAGAGAAAGAAATCTACAAGCCGCTTTTCAATCTCTTGAACTTGAAACCACGAAATGGTGATGATGATACGAGTCGTTCTTGCCGATGATGACTGTGAAGATCGAAGGAAACTGTGAGGTTGATTGCTATGCTGAGAAGATGATGATGGCGATAGCAATGCTCGCGTGATGATGCTGATGATGAAGCATGAAGGAGATTGTGAGGTTGATTACTATGGTGGAGGTTAGAAAAACGGTTATGGTTGTTAGAGACTTGTTAGGTTCTTGAGAGAATGAAGATGATGAAAGAGAGAGGAATGAGGAGAGATGAGAAAGAAGCTGGGAAAAGAAAAAAAATGAAGTGTCCCTCAGTTTGTGAAGTGTTCGAGTTTTTATATAGGTGTGAGGGTTCATGGGCTTTATGGTGTGAGTGTGATGTAGTGAATATCTCTCAACCCTTAGTGAGCAAGGCTAGTGCATTTGTGGTAAAACTTTCTACTCTTTTCACGTGTACAGTAGTATGCATGGTATTTTATGGAAATAGGTTGGTGAATAATCTCTATGTTGCAACAATAAGCTCATGTCCATGTTTTATGTTAATGGAAGTTCACGAGGCTCACTTTGGGATCATGTAACTCTGGCTAAAGCTCATCATTGGACTAAAACTTGTGCTCAAAATGTAGAGGAGATGGGGCTGAGAAGATTAGGTGTTGGAAGCTTCCTAAAGAAATGTTTGAGGTGTGAGAAATATGATCACAAACTCATGGTGTCACTACTGCCCAGGGCATGCGCGCGTGTGACTTCATCTGGGCATGTCCTTTTCGTAAAAATGAGACTTGGTCAAGGCCTCACTTTGGATGCTTCTACCTCAATCCATACACATCCAATTGCTAATATCTATGGGTTGATGGAAAGAGGACATGGCAAGGAGTATTTTGATACCAATATTGATCCAAATGAAAATTTGTAGAGCTTGAAAAATGATCTTAAAATTGGCGCACCAGGTGTTTGGTGAAATGTCTCGCGCATGCCTTAGATTCCTGGCCTGGCCGGATGCACAATTTTGACTCTGCGAAGGTGTGACTTTGGATCTTCATATGTGGTTCAATACTCATCCAATTACCTTGCTTTTGGTCTTGTTGGGTAGAGGGCATGGCAAAGAATGTGAAGGCCTCAAAAATTCCTTCAAAGAATCTTTAGGAGTATCTGAAACTCAATTGGAAAATGGCGCGCCACTTGTTTGATCAAATGTGTCACGTTGCCCAGAATTTTGCCCAGCAACATAGTTTGAACAAATGAAATCTTCCAACTTCAAACTCTTGTATCTTTTGATCTAAGCTTCAAATGCAAAAACTCCCAACTACAAACTTGTAGAGGGACATGAATAGAACATTTTTTATGTTTTGATATTTTTGAAACGAAGCCTTAAAATGCGTGAAAAATTGCTGTGAAGTTGACTGATCAACCAATTCCAAAACTTTCCAAACTCTCTCAAATTTTTCTAAGTATGGGGACTTTCCACTTTTAGCATTTCCATTTTCAACTACCCTCCCAAAATGACAACTTTGAATATTTCTTGATTTTATTTTGTTTTGTTGACTTTTTTTGACCGATTTTCCACCAAAAGTCAACATTTGACAGTTGACCTTGACTTTGACCAAAAAGTCATTTCTTCCTGATTTTTCCGATTCCAGATAACTTTCTCGATTAATCATGTTCCGATCCCATTCTCAATCAATTTTCAACCAAATAAACTCCAGTGAATGATATTTCTTCAAGGCAACCATATTTTCGCATCCACAATCATTTCCTGATTAAATCTTGTCCAAAAGTCAACAGGGTTGACTTTGGTCAACACCCTAGTCTGAAGAGCCCTGAATTTGAGGATTGCATCTTTTGATCAGAGCTTTGAATTGGAGATGATGAAACCCTGATTTTAGGAGGACTCCAATGGGAGTGATGCCATACAATCAGACTTCAAATCTTCTCTTTTTTTTTTATTATCAGGAATTTCTTCTGTAGAAGCTCTTTTCTTATCAATTCTGAATAGTAACCATGGTATGGATGGATGTAATGGATGAATGGCCTAGATGAGGTATGCACATGAATGTAAGGTGAAAGCCAGTTGGGAAATAAATAAATGGGCAAATTTTGGGGTGCAACAGCTGCCCCTATTCAATCTTCTTGAACCTGAATGTACGAACGACACAAGTTCTGGACATGAGAGGTGTAAGTGGATTGAATACCCAAAAGTACCATCAAAATTTGCATTCTGTGGTACATCAATGAGTGTTGAATGTTATCAAGAGATACCAGCTGAAGGTGGATCTTAAATAGATTGCTAACCTTAGTTAGACTTTGAACAAAAGAGACGTAGCCGTGGGACAACTCTTAAAGGAAGAAACCAGCCGTACGGGAATCTACCAAACTGCTAACCTTAGTTAGACTTCAAAAAGAGACACAGCCGTAGGGTGACTCAACAAGGATGAAACCAACCGTAGGGGAATCCGATCCTGATTGCTAACCTTAGTTAGACTTGAAAAAGAGACACAGCCGTAGGGTGACTCAACAAGGATGAAACCAGCCGTAGGGGAATCCGATCCTGATTGCTAACCTTAGTTAGACTTCAAAAAGAGACACAGCCGTAGGGTGACTCAACAAGGATGAAACCAGCCGTAGGGGAATCCGATCCTGATTGCTAACCTTAGTTAGACTTCAAAAAGAGACGTAGTCGTAGGACGACTCCAAAAGGAAGAAACCAGTCCTAGGGGAATCCGATCCTGATTGCTAACCTTAGTTAGACTTCAAAAATAGACGTAGTCGTAGGACGACTCCAAAAGGAAGAAACCAGCCGTAGGGGAATCTACCAAACTGCTAACCTTAGTTAGACTTCGAAAAGAGACACAGCCGTAGGGTGACTCTAGATCTGAAAAGGTATGCCAATAATGATTGGACTTTATTGAGGAGGACTAGTAATGACTGGACTCTATGGGGATGTTAATAACACTGAATTTGAAGGCGATGCCAATAAACATTGGGCTTTGAAGGCGATGCCAATAACCATTGGGCTTGACTGAAAGAAAGACTAGTGACAACTAGAATCAATCAGGGGATGCCAGTATACACTGGGCTTTCAAGAAGATATTGATGCTTGCGAAGCATAAGAATTACATGGATCCCTCAGGCCAAAGGTGGGGTGTAACCCTTCAAGGGTGGCAATCACTCGAATTGCCACACACATAGTATGAATTTCAAATGATTGAAAAATGAGATGGGTTGAATGCCCACCCTCATTCGCACTCTATTATGCACGCGGCATGCGGGAAAATAACCAACACAAGACTAGTAACGACTAGACTCGACTCGCAGATGACAGTAACCACTGAACATTCACGGAGATGTTGATGCTTGCGAAGCATAAAAGTTACATGGGTTCCTCAGGCCAAAAGGCGGGGTGTACTCTTCAAGAGTGGCATTCATTCGAGTTGCCACACACCAAGTATGATTACCCAAATGATTGAAAATTGAGATGGGTTGAATGCCCACCCTCATTCGCACTCTAAACTGCACGCAGCATACGGGAAAATAACCAAGGCAAACTTGCAAGAAGCAAGAGGTATCCTTTATGCAAAAGGCAATAAGGGGACTCACAAAAAGTGAATACAAAGAGAGGACTGGTGACGACCAGACTCTATTAGATGATGCTAGTAAACACTGGACTTTGAAGGAAGTATTGTTACTTACGGAAAATAAGAACTACATGGTTCCCTTAGGCCAAAAGGCGGGGTGTAATTCTACAAGAGTGACAATCATTCAAATTGCCACACACAAAGTATGGGTTATCCAAACGATTGAGCTCAGCAAACGGGAAATAACTATAGAGACAATGATCTTGACGAAGAATGACTTTGTATCCAATCCATCCTGGAGAGAGACGGTGAGACTTCTTCTGGGAATATATTATTTTGTGCCTTTGGAGCACATACAAACTTGGCTTATGCATTGATGTATGTTTGATTTTTTATGGCGTAATGCTCCATATTCATGGAAATGCTACGCGATTTTGTAGATGCAATGTGAATGCAATGATTACTATATGCAGAGATAACGAGGGCCCTTTAGAGAATATTCCGTTGACTTGTCGATCGAGCTTCGTCTCTGACCTCGGGAGAGGTAAACACCAGGGAGAATCCCCTTAGTGTTAAGAACTTTGTGGGGGTGCCAATAGACATTGGACTTTAACTTGCAGGATATACTTCTGATTGTTGACTTGAAGAATGACTTCTGACTTCTCACCATGTGCCATAGCTCGGAGAATTTTTATCTTGAGGATATTCCCTCAATTTACCATATTGGGGATGAGAACCCTAATGAGGAACCATTGTTAAGAGGATTGGAACAACTCCGAGGAGAAATAAACTCCTATACTTGGGGAATGGAGCAACTTTCAGGAGAAATAAACTCCTATGCTCGGGGAGAGACTTTTTCCAGGAGAAATAAACTCCCATGCTCGAGGAACGGAACCAACTCTCAGGAGAAATAAACTCCTATGCTTGGGGAGAGAGTAACTTTAGGCATCTTGCTGGGGGAAGTATTATGATACTCATCCATTTTGTGATGGTTAACTGCACTTTACAAGTGAATAGCGGTTCCTTCAATACAAACCAAAATATTGTGCCCCAGGCTGCCTAACTTACGAAGATATTTGTCTCAAAAGGATCTCTACACCATGCTTACTTGACATAATTTGCCCCAGCATATCCAAGCGTTTGAAATATTCTTTCTCTTGATCCACGGATCCTTGAAGAGATTTGTCGAATCTCGACGTAACTGCCCCAGATTGAGTGAGTTTGAGAGATTCCTCGACGTCACTACTTCAGATTGATTGAAATCAAGAGAGAGATTCCTCGACTTGATTAACCCTGATTGGTCGAATTTGAAATGTCAAACCTTGATTTGCTTGCCCCAGGTACGCTGAACTCACGAGAGAGATTCCTCTTCGTGACTGCCCCTGATTATGTACATCTTATCAGAATCCTCGAGTTTTACTTCCCTTAAGATCCCACAAATCATGGAAGTAACTTTACCACACTCAAAAAAGTATTCAAAACCTTCAGGGTAATCAATCAAAGAGAGTACCCACTGCTCGTGCTCAATAGAATATTCAGACTTCTCCCCTCAGGGTAACCAATCAAAGAAGGTATCAACTGATTTGCTCAATGGATCATTCCACCTTTTCCCCTCATGGTAGCCAATCAAGGACAATATCAAACTGATCAGGCTCAACGGAGTGTTCAGGCACTTGATTTGATAATTAGTCTCTGAAATGATTGCTTCTTAACTCTACGGAGTTCTCAAGTCTCTTTTACTTTGACATGATCAAGCTCTTTATGGATTCTCATCATAGAAGCTTCCTTGATGTTCAAGCAAATGTTTTGTATGCAAAATAATGTTGATTATAAGAATGATAATTCTAATGCAAAGCCTATGCTATTCTTGAAGTTTAAAAGCTTTTTATGCAATGAGGTGGCCACCTTTTGTGAATGAAAGATAAAGCGGGCATACAATACCAACATAGATATGTGTTACGCTTCATTGGGAGTCAATTAAACGCTATCTCATCGGAGTGCGCTTTCGAAATAAACACTACTTCAATTAGGACTTTTAAGGGTTGTAACTTGGTCAGGTTCACGGTTTTCAGAAATAAAGGATTTTTAGGCTCAAAATTATTTGGTACCCACCCCCTTCATGATGTTCTCCATTCTTAAGTTCAGTTAACTCAACATGAGTGTTCATCCCTCACAAGGAATTTTGAGATGGTTGAGGAATCAGTGAGGTTTTTTGGACATGGCAGTCGCTCACCTTTTATTCTTTTGATTCATTATCACACGACTTTGTTTTTGCCTTTTTTCATCATTTTTCTTTTTTATTGCTATATTATTTTCTTTCATCACTTTTTCATTTCATTTTTTTTTCATTCATTTTTTTCTCTCTTTTTTTTTTTTGAACAAGTCGTGTGACCTCACATTGTCTTTGATTCGTTGGAAGTGATTGCGACTGCCTCATTCCATGATTGATGAAGGATTACCATTGTGGTATCGTCATATTTTGTCCTTTTGGTAGGTGAATGATAACCATAACGGTTTTAAATTTCCTCAACCTTTTGAAGGATAACCATTGTTGTATCCTTAGATGCATATCATTTATGAGTTTTGAACACTTGATCAAGTTAAATGAACACTACCCTTCCCCAGGGTTAAAAATAAGGGTTTTTTCTGATCAGAAAAGAAACTCCTACTTCAAGGCTCAAAGGGGGTTAACGAGGGTTTATCTCCCTTATATCTCCGGTGTTTGGGGATTTGAAACAATGCCTGTACATCATCAGTAGGGTTTTATTCAAAAACACACAATTAGGGATTTTGCATTTTTTTTATCATCATTCTCCCTCCGCTCGTTGCCTAAGCAAGATATTAGTAAAGTTGGTATCGTAATGCCAAAAAACATTTTTATGAGTGATAACGAAAGGATTACTTCAAGACAAACATATTCTTTTATTATGATTTTCATTCGAAAATTAACAAATTTTTACATGCTATCAATGCTTAAACAAACAAAGGAAGATTACAAATGAAAATGCAGTAAAGAACTAAATGAATGTCATTGTTGAGGAGACTTGACTCCGTCTGGACTTATTGCTCTTTTTTACAGTTTTGATATCTCATAGGGACTTCAA
Organism: Vicia villosa; assembly: GCF_029867415.1. Lineage (NCBI taxonomy): Eukaryota > Viridiplantae > Streptophyta > Magnoliopsida > Fabales > Fabaceae > Vicia > Vicia villosa. The sequence continues at coordinate 70,471,041 of NC_081182.1, forward strand.
TTTATGCATAAACCTCTTGGAGTGAACGTGATTGCTTTGGAATCAACGAGGTCTTGAACTTTGTCTTTGAATGGCTGACAGTTCTCGGTTAAATGACCAGGTGCCCCACCATGGTAGTCACAACTGACATTTGGATCAAATCCCAAAGGATAAGGAAAACAGACGGGATTCAGTTGCTTGGGTTCCACCAAAGAATTCTTGAACAAAGGGGAGAACAATTCACTATAAGACATAGGGACCTTGTCGTACACTCTTTTTGGCTTCCTGAACCACTGTCTCGGGTACCAATTTCGTCCAGGCGTCTTGCCCTTCTGATTAGGCTGAGGACTAGGCAAAGACGGAGAATCATGAGCCCAGGATGGTGGGGCATTCTTCTGACCTGAGGTAGACCCATGATAGAAGACAGAATCAACCTTCTCTTCAACAGTTGGGATCAAATTGCCTTGCACATTCAAACCATCAGGGTTGACCATAACCACCTTGGAATCGATGAGCTCTTGGACTTTATACTTCAGCGCCTTACAATTCTCAATGTCGTGACCATGTGCCCCAGAATGGAATTCACAGTGAGCGTTGGCATCATGATCAGGGGGAAGCTTTTTGGGCATGGTCAAATTGCGTAGCTCAATCAATTGAAGTTCTATCAAGTGAGGGAGTAATTGAGCATAAGGTATCGGAATCGAATTGAAAACCGCCTCGGGCATCTTAGGTCTTTGTCCAAATGCTTGGCCCTTCCGATTCATTTTATGAACATGAACTGGTTGACGAGGAATTTTTACCACTCGAGGTCGAGAAAGAACTACCTGAGGCATCCCTTGAACGGGGGGAGATCCATATGAAGGAAAAAGATCGACAACCTCTGTTGCAGTAGGAACATCATCATTTTCCTTTCTCAATACCGTCTTCAGAACTTCCATGACCAGACTCACTTGAGTCTTCAATTGACCGTTTTCCTCCTTCAACACACCCTGATCATGGGTCAAAACTTGTATCTTCATCATAAGATGACCCATCTGGGCCCTCATCTCATCCATCTCGTTGCGGAGTCGTTCCATAGTTGATCTCAAAGTATGTGGCAGTGAGAAGTCCAATCTGTTGTTGATGCCAAAATCTGGATATAAAGGGCCCCATAAGCTTCTGAAAGAACTATGAGATGCATGATAGTATGAATGCATGTTTTATTTATGGAGAATCCTAAAGTCTTTTCACACTTTTTGTTTCTCTTTTATTCTTCTTTCTTTTTTCTTTTTTTTTTGCATATAGTATCTTTTCTTTTTCTCTTTTCCATCTTTTCTACTTTTTTTCATTTCCTCTTTTTTTTTGGAAATAGACTTTAGAATCCCCCACAAATGAAGTGGATAAAGTAATGATGTTATGCAATGCAAAAGCATGGGATCAAGGTCCATATAATCAGAGTAACCACTATACAATCCTCTGAATAACTGATATAGGTCAGACGTCACGAGATCAAAAGTCTGGCATAGATATCACAGAACCATAAGAGCAATGGTCACCATCAGAACAGAATAGTCACCAACGGTACCTGTCATGTATATCCCACCCCACTCACAGGTGAATCTAGGTCAAGGTAGGTCAAAAGGTCTCCAGCGTTAACAATTCTCCTGAAACACCATCATTGTTGCAAATACATGCCAACAATGGTACCTCATTTGAATCTCAACTGGTCGTGGGTCTCATGATCGCAATCAACAGAACCTGACATTCTGTTGGCGTCATGACTATCCACTCTATCCTAGGTATCCTACGTGTCAACTCTGGCCTGGGTATTGGGCCTTTTACCTCATAGAACATCCCACCCAACCTGCAAACAGAGAAAATATGTGGTCCCCACGGGGACCCATAATATAGTCCAGATGCATGCAGAAAGTAAACATGATATGCAAGCAGGAAAATAAACATGATATGCAAGCATATATATACAATATGTAAACAAATAAACAAACAAAAACACCCAGTAAACAAAACAAACAAAGGCTAGGATCGACTCGCTAAGAATGGACCCACACAGGTCTATCGACATCCCCAGCAGAGTCGCCAGCTGTCGCTACCGCGAAAAATGGATCAGAGTCGCCACCAATATATTTATCCCATCGAGGGAAAGGAATACCAGAAAACCTAACTCAGGATAAGAACAAGGTCTTTCGACCAGAGAATAGGGTACGGGAGTTGGTTACGCAAGGGGAAGGTGCTAGCACCCCTCACGCCCATCGTACTCGATGGTATCCACCTATGTTTGTTTCTATCTAAAGGGTGTATCTATGTCTAAATCCTAAATGCGAATGAATGCAAAAGAAATACGGGGAAAAGAAGGAATTATTTAAAAGTGTGCTCGCTTAGGCCCCGCGACCCAATGCCTACGTATCCTTTTCAGGAATCAGAGCGACCGTAGTTCGGCTCCATAGTTTCCATTTGTTTTGTGTTTTTTAGTTGAACAGAGGTTAAGGTCACAATCCACGATGCTCGACCTTTGGAGACTTATACGCCTATTTCTGGAATGGACTCAACATGTTCTTAAGAAGAAAAATGAACTTGGGTTTGTGTTTTTTATGTAACTATATGATGAACAAAACCCAATACAAGGTTTCGCACCACTTCATCACTTTGTTTTAGTTTGAGCCTTTATTAGGTGTTTTAAGTGTTTTTGGTTGAGTGTTTTTTTAAGGGAATTTACTTTGCGATTTGAATCACATAAAAATGTATAATGATCGAGAAGCAGATTAGGGAATGAATCCCACTCACTTCTATCCCATTATATAATGTTCAAGAAACAGATTAGGGAATGAATCCCACTCACTTCTATCCCATTATATAATGTTCAAGAAACAGATTAGGGAATGAATCCCACTCATTTCTATCCCATTAATTAATGTTCGAGAAACAGATTAGGGAATGAATCCCACTCATTTCTCTCCCATTAAGTAGTGACCGAGAAACAGATTAGGGAATGAATCCCACTCATTTCTATGCCACTAAGTGATTGAGAAACAGATTAGGGAATTAATCCCACTCATTTCTCTATCACCCTCTTAATGTGATTCGCCTCTTTATTTATTAGTGTTTTAAAGTTGAAAAGAAAAAAGAATGAAAGAGGGGAGACTAACCTATTTTCTAGCCTAATTGTTATTCTAATTCCTATTTAAGATCTAAACTAAAATCTAAAGGGAATTAACTAAGAACAAAGTTGTTTAAGTTGACTAAAGTCAACTTTAACAACTAGGGGCATTTTTGGTATTTCACAAAATATGAAAATATACACAAAAAAAGAAAGAATTAAAATCTAAACTAACCATGAAAAAAAATTCACAAGCAATTTTTGTATTTTTATTCAACCTAAAAGCTATTTTTAAGAATTAAAACTAAAAAAAACTATGTATTTTTATTATTATGTACCAACCACAATTTGAAGAAAATCAACAATTAGATTCTAAAAAGAAGAAAAATACTCCTAAAATTCTAATTAGTTAGGAAATTATTTTATTATCATTTTTATTTGAGTGGAAAAATGATTTACTAAACAAAAATTAAAGAAAGAAAGCAAAACAATTAACAAAAAACTGTACAGGGGTGAGTTAGCAATTAACAAAGAGAAAGAAACCTAGTGTGTTGCACCTGGGCCTCAAGACCTGGGGTGTAGAAATTAATTGGCATTAGGCCCACAACAAACTTTGCGCTGGCATTAACATTGTAGGTGTATGATCAGTAAACTAATCCTAAGCCCAGTATCATTCAACATAACCATGGCCCAAAAAAAAAAACAACCTATTTCACTTTTTATGCAGTTAATCAGTATGCATGTATTTTATTTTAAACCTATGCTTTCATATTAACGTGACCACATAACATATCAATAGGTCAACTTTATTTTAAAGTGAATGAGGACAAAAAGACAGTGCCCAACCACTCTTCACGCGCCAGCACATCAACCCAATCATATGGATAAGCCAAAAAAGAAAATAACAAAATGTACAAGCCAATGGAAAGAAGACACACCGTGATCTGAGATAGAATGCCAAAGCCCTACACAGACGCCGGAGATTCCTCCGGTCGTCTTCTCCGACGTCAACAACCACCGGAAACAACCAACACACCCAGAAAAACGAAAATCTACCACTATTCCACTCGAAATTCACCATAGAGTCCAAATCTGAGCTCGGTTTCCTCTAAATCTCCCTCTATCATTCAAACGGCGGACAATTCTAAAGCCCTAATTCCTGAAACTTCCATAAAAATGCAAGATCTCTACCTCAAAATGATCCCTATGCTACACGGAGTTCGAACGCGTGACTTAAACAAACAAAAACGCACCATCTCATATAAACTGAAACAAATTTCAAGAATCAGAATCTTCAAACAACATATTTCAAAACAGCGATGCATTTACCAGTGCTAACCTAATTCAACCAGATGTGAATATGTTATTACACGTTGCTAAGATGCTGAGAAAGATTTGAGACTTACTTGTTTGAGTCTTGAGTCAAAAGAGAAAGAAATCTACAAGCCGCTTTTCAATCTCTTGAACTTGAAACCACGAAATGGTGATGATGATACGAGTCGTTCTTGCCTGTGATGACTGTGAAGATCGAAGGAAACTGTGAGGTTGATTGCTATGCTGAGAAGATGATGATGGCGATAGCAATGCTCGCGTGATGATGCTGATGATGAAGCATGAAGGAGATTGTGAGGTTGATTGCTATGGTGGCGGTTAGAAAAACGGTTATGGTTGTTAGAGACTTGTTAGGTTCTTGAGAGAATGAAGATGATGAAAGAGAGAGGAATGAGGAGAGATGAGAAAGAAGCTGGGAAAAGAAAAAAAATGAAGTGTCCCCTCAGTTTGTGAAGTGTTCGAGTTTTTATATAGGTGTGAGGGTTCATGGGCTTTATGGTGTGAGTGTGATGTAGTGAATATCTCTCAACCCTTAGTGAGCAAGGCTAGTGCATTTGTGGTAAAACTTTCTACTCTTTTCACGTGTACAGTAGTATGCATGGTATTTTATGGAAATAGGTTGGTGAATAATCTCTATGTTGCAACAATAAGCTCATGTCCATGTTTTATGTTAATGGCAGTTCACGAGGCTCACTTTGGGATCATGTAACTCTGGCTAAAGCTCATCATTGGACTAAAACTTGTGCTCAAAATGTAGATGAGATGGGGCTGAGAAGATTAGGTGTTGGAAGCTTCCTAAAGAAATGTTTGAGGTGTGAGAAATATGATCACAAACTCATGGTGTCACTACTGCCCAGGGCATGCGCGCGTGTGACTTCATCTGGGCTTGTCCTTTTCGTAAAAACGAGACTTGGTCAAGGCCTCACTTTGGATGCTTCTACCTCAATCCATACACATCCAATTGCTAATATCTATGGGTTGATGGAAAGAGGACATGGCAAGGAGTATTTTGATACCAATATTGATCCAAATGAAAATTTGTAGAGCTTGAAAAATGATCTTAAAATTGGCGCACCAGGTGTTTGGTGAAATGTCTCGCGCATGCCTTAGATTCCTGGCCTGGCCGGATGCACAATTTTGACTCTGCGAAGGTGTGACTTTGGATCTTCATATGTGGTTCAATACTCATCCAATTACCTTGCTTTTGGTCTTGTTGGGTAGAGGGCATGGCAAAGAATGTGAAGGCCTCAAAAATTCCTTCAAAGAATCTTTAGGATTATCTGAAACTCAATTGGAAAATGGCGCGCCACTTGTTTGATCAAATGTGTCACGTTGCCCAGAATTTTGCCCAGCAACATAGTTTGAACAAATGAAATCTTCCAACTTCAAACTCCTGTATCTTTTGATCTAAGCTTCAAATGCAAAAACTCCCAACTACAAACTTGTAGAGGGACATGAATAGAACATTTTTGATGTTTTGATATTTTTGAAACGAAGCCTTAAAATGCGTGAAAAATTGCTGTGAAGTTGACTGATCAACCAATTCCAAAACTTTCCAAACTCTCTCAAATTTTTCTAAGTATGGGGACTTTCCACTTTTAGCATTTCCATTTTCAACTACCCTCCCAAAATGACAACTTTGAATATTTCTTGATTTTATTTTGTTTTGTTGACTTTCTTTGACCGATTTTCCACCAAAAGTCAACATTTGACAGTTGACCTTGACTTTGACCAAAAAGTCATTTCTTCCTGATTTTTCCGATTCCAGATAACTTTCCCGATTAATCATGTTCCAATCCCATTCTCAATCAATTTTCAACCAAATAAACTCCAGTGAATGATATTTCTTCAAGGCAACCATATTTTCGCATCCACAATCATTTCCTGATTAAATCTTGTCCAAAAGTCAACAGGGTTGACTTTGGTCAACACCCTAGTCTGAAGAGCCCTGAATTTGAGGACTGCATCTTTTGATCAGAGCTTTGAATTGGTGATGATGAAACCCTGATTTTAGGAGGACTCCAATGGGAGTGATGCCATACAATCAGACTTCAAATCTTCTCTTTTTTTTTTTATTATCAGGAATTTCTTCTGTAGAAGCTCTTTTCTTATCAATTCTGAATAGTAACCATGGTATGGATGAATGTAATGGATGAATGGCCTAGATGAGGTATGCACATGAATGTAAGGTGAAGGCCAATTGGGAAATAAATAAATGGGCAAATTTTGGGGTGCAACAGGACTCCCGTTCACCAAAATAGACATAGAGCTAGAAAATATTGTAGCATCCATCCAAGACATCCATCTTTGTCCAAAACCCATCCTTGAAAGGACGTAACAAATAAAATCCCGTGATACACAATCAAAAGCCTTCTGAAAATTAACGTTAACCACTAAACACTTCCTTCTCAACCTTTTGGCAAAGTCTAAAATCTCATTAAGAACCAACACACCATCCAACATTTGTCTCCCTTCTATAAAAGTCGTTTGAGAAGAAGAAACTAATTTACCAATAATGACTTTCAACCTAGCCACTAATAATTTAGAAATGAGACAATAAAGAGAACTAACCAAACAAATAGGTCTGAACTCGTCAATGCTCTACGGATTCTCTTACTTAGGCACAAGGGAAACTAAAGAAGCAGTGATGGCTTTAGGAAGTTTCCCGTGCACAAAGAGTTCTTGAACAAAATCCACAACTTCATCTTTCACAAAACTCTATAGTACTTTTACAATCAAACAATATTCAGCAAAATCCTTGAAGTTTCCCACATGCCTATCAGTTAGTCTGAGTGAACTAAGTATTGTTAAGATAAAGGTGGTAGCAAAATGCCTTGAAATTATGCCAGATGACTTATGAGCTGTGGAAACTGATAGAAGGAAAATTTTGTGTTATCTAATCAATTGGGACTTTGATCTAATCGATTAGATCTACTCAAACTTACACCCAAGTCATTCAAACATCATCTTAAAGTTATGTAATGACTCTATATCAAACCTTCCTTTTTAGGCACTCAACGATCATATTTAAAGTATCTAATGGATTGGGCTAATCGATTATAATCAATTCGGCCCATTGATCTTTTCCTTTTGGGTGATTTCAACTACTATATAAAGGGAGATTCCCTCACTTTAAATCACGCCACTTTCCAACGATTTTCTATTTTGTTAGAATTTTTTCTTTTTCTCTCCTAAGTTTTCTATTTAACTATTGGTTGCCTAAGTTCTATTAAGTGAAGCTCTATCTGTGAGGAGAAAATCTTTTTCTAAGTGGTCATGTTGGGGATAAGCCTGTTCAAATCTCAAGATCATATTGTATTAAGGTTCGTGGGCATAACCTTTAAATGCTCAAAAGTATATAGTGAAAAATCTCAAGAAGATCTCTTGGGGACAAAACTAGGCCAATGTTCAGTCAAACCTGGATAACTCTCTGGTGTAATTTTTTTATCCTTATCCTCTTTATTTTTAGCAATTTACTTTTTGGTACTTTACTTCCGCAATGCTTACTCACTTTTAAACTTACTAACACGATATTAATCTAAAAACTTTAAAATTGATATTCACAACTCATATTCAACAATAAATAATACTTGTATCTCATACTGAGCATGGTTCTCTCTGAACATCATAATTCGTTAATGTAAGGCCAACACGGTAGTTCTCTCTGAACAATTCAACTCAACATATTATAAAATTATAACTCAATCACATAATCATATAGTACTCAACAAATACTCATCAACTCAGAAATACCCTTCATCTCAAAAATACTCATTGAGAGGGTAAACATACTCAACAATACTATCCTTATTTCTCTATTCATAAGCATGACTTAGAACAAGTGAGATTGCTCAAACTCAATAATATGGAATTCACATAACACTCCAAACACGTCAAACTAACTCAATGAGCACATTAGAGTCAACTCAATTATTTCAGACTCAACTCTAAACATGCCAATAGTTCAAAATACAACACTAACTCATTACTCTAAACATATTTGAACTCAAATTCAACACTAGACATGTTAACAACTATAAACTCATAACAAATTAACTCCCTTAATTTAATGAACTCTTAAATATATCAACTAACTCAAATTAAAGTTATTTATAAATATATTTAATTCCTTAAATTGCTAAAGGGTTTCCCGAAACTCTGGACTTAACTCTAAAATTGTCTCACTTCAAAATAGCACCAAATATTATAAACTTATGATAAAATTATGAAACTCTTCCGTTTAATAGCTCTTTAAACCCTTTTTCAAATGCAATTGATTACATCTCGATTGAAATATTCTATATTCTCACCAATCGTTAGTTGGTCCCGTGGTGATTGGCGCTGGACTTGGTAGGGAGAACCACGGTTCAATCCCCCGCAACTACGATCGGGAGGGGGATGGAACCACTTGATGCCAGAACTCGCCCCCAAACCGGACTAAACCGGTGGTATAAAGCCAAAAAAAAAAAAATCTATATTCTTCATTATTTTAAATACCACACCCTCATCTCTTACTCAAAACACCTCTTTCTCTCTAATTTTAAATAAAAATTAAAATTTCCCCAACTCTAAAATACCTCTAATTTTCTTAATAAACTCAATCATTCTATTAAATTAATTTAGTATAATTAATTAAAACACTCAAACAATTATTTAAAATACCCTAACATTCAATTAAAATAAAAATAACAATAATAGTAAAATAATATTAATACTATAAAAATAAAAATTGAAGTGTTACAGAGTAGTTGGCTGAGGTGTGTTGTAAAATGGGAGATGATTGTTAGGAGAAGAAATGAATGTGCCTTCTATAGGGTGGTCATGAGGATGATTTGTGTTAGGTTTGGAATTAAGAGGGTAAGGAAATATATGTTCATAAAAACATGTGTCTCGTGAGGTGAAAAATTGTTTGTTATGGAGGTCAAAAAGATGATCTCCTTTAACGCCATGTTTATGACCAAGGTATACGCATATTCTACTCCTATAATTAAATTTAGCTCTTCCCTGTTTAATGGAGGAAGTGAAAACCAAACAACTAAACACTCTAAAAGAAGTATAATTGGATAAACTATTATACATAATAAAATAGGGTGATTGATAATTTAAAAGTTTAGAAGGAAGACTTCATCAAGTAAGCTGCTTGAGAAAGGGCATGAGCCCAAAAAAAAATATTTGAGAGGTGGGATTGAAAAAGAAGGAATTGAGTAATGTGACACTTCAACTATAGTTATTTCTTTTAAATTGAGTTTATATTATTTTATTTTATTTATTTAAGTGATATATGTGACTTATTAGATTATTTGGATAGGGTAGAAATTTAATTATAATTATTGTTAGTTAATTAATTTAGTTAATATTAGAAAATATTAAAGATATTTTAGAGATGAGAGAAAAATATATATTTTTTTTTAAAATTAAGGAGTAAGATTGAGTAAGAGTTGAGGGTGTGGTAAAATTTAATGAAATAAGTGAATTAGAGTAATATTTTGATTTAAAATAAAATAATAAAATATAGTTATAGAAAAATAGAAAGAGTAGGGGTGCGAGAGAATTAAGGGAGAGTTGCAAAAACCCTAACCTTGATTGATCGACTTGTTGAACCTTCTAATTGGTGTTCAACAAGAAGCAATCAAAAGGTGACGGAGAGTTGGATGCGGTAACACTTCGAAATGTGTTGATCGATGATGATACGTGAGGAACTAGATCAGGATCGATCTGTCTTCTTGAACATCTTTGGAGAGGTTACCGTACATGCTCACTTGTTTTCGATATGAAACTTTCTTCAGGTTGAGAAGTAGTTGTACTTGATGGAAAATAGGAATTAGTAATCGGTTTCTATAGACGACGCCACCATTATGTTTTAGAACCAGAAATGTGAATAGTTGCAAAAGCTACGACAAATGAGAGTTTTCGATACGACAGAGCATGGATGTACATGCAAGGTTAGCACTTCAACGCTCAAGTCAGTATGTGAACGATGAGAGAGTATTCAAATTGTGTTTGAAACCATTTACTTGAAATGACATCATTCCACACTTGAAATGTAGAATGCTTGAGGCGTGAATCTCATATAGCTGGGTACATGATAGTTTAGTGGTCAGGATAATATTTTAGTAATTGATTGAGTGTTTGATTGATACATATGAATCCATGATGCTCCTTCTCAGGGTGGCCAAATCAAGGGAGATATAACCTGCCCATAATAAATTGATGAATATGAAGTCTAAGAGTTAGAAAATTAATTACATAATTTTCTAGTAAAATGTATATTTATACATGTCTAGACAAAAAATTGTGGCCGAACTCAATTCATATAAAATGAAAAAAAGAAATTTTGAGTGGGTTAATATAGTTATCAGTTTAACGGATTTGAAAATCGGTTTGGGTAAGATAATTATGGGTAAGAAATTGAACTACGAGTATCCTTATTAAATTTTTTTTTGAAATGAATAGAGTTTCATTAGATAAAAAATAACTTATTTACACGGAGATCGCTATGGATCCAGCCCAAACCCACTAAAACACCAAAACAGGCAGATCCTACATTAATTCATCGTTAGGTAAGCAATGTGCTTCTTGATTTTAGGATCCATACATCCCTTATAAACCAAAATCTCTATAACTTTCTCACCTATACTCATATTATTAAAAGTACTACCAAAAATTTGTTCATTCTTATACCTCCAACCTTCATACACTACCTCTGCTACTACAACTTTGATAAGCCTTTGTTTCCAGCCCTTGTCTTTTGTAACACCCATAATTTCAGTTTATTAATTTAATTTGGATTTAAATTAAAATAATTGGAATTTGAGAATTTAAATTGGATTTAATTGGAAAATGAGGGAGTAAGAGCTATTGGGCTTATGGTGTGGTGATAGTAAAAGAGGGGTGCTAATTAGTTAGGCCTTTTACTAAGTTGTGGTTAATTTATTTTATTTTATTTTTCATAAAATAAGAAAAAGGGAACCATTTGGGGAGAAAGGAAGAACACGTGAAAAGAGCAAGAGAAGAGAAAGAGGCAAGAACGTGGAACCGGAAGGAGAGCATTCAAGAAATTCATCGAGGTAAGGGGGAACTCTTCCTTTTAGTATCTCTTATGTGATCTTAGGTAATAGGTAGATTGATGTATGGTTTGGTTCAATTAGATATTGGGATTGTTAGGTTAGAGTACTCTCATTTGGATTGAATTGATGATGATGGTGTGAACTATTTGGCTAATAATGATGTTTTATGGTGTATAATTGACTGTGTGATGATTATATGCCTGTATGTGATGCCTGGAATCGTTTTTGGGTGAAAAGGATGTGAAATCGCAGAATCTGAACGCAGACCCGTAACTCTGCAAAATCGCCAGGTCGCGCCGCGAACCCCTGTTTGCGCCGCGAACCTTTGGGCAGAAAACCAGGAAGTTGTGATACGCTCAGGTCGCGCCGCGTCCATGTGTTGGCGCCGCGAAGGCGTAACTTTTTCTCGTTCCGCGCCGCGTCCATGTGTTGGCGCCGCGTGCTGTTAGTGATGGAACATTTCTTTAAAAATGCGTAACTTTCAAACTGTAGGTTCGTTTTTAGTGTCGTTTTGGGCGTTGTGCAAGTAACTAAATGTTTTATAGGATGAATGATGAATGTAGGCAGTGGCCGACTTTATTTCTATAAAGCTTGATTTAATTACTTGATGAAAATTGACATTGTGTGCATATGAGATAGGTGTAACAATGTAATTGATGTGATGATGAATTGGTTGTGACTATTATTATGATTGTGATGAATGCATGACTATTTGAATGATGTTGAAAACATGTACATACTTATTCGGTGATGTGGTGATGATATGAGTTGTTCATCGTGGTTCGGTGTGTTTTAAGTATGTTATATGTGTTTCATTCATTCATATGCATTGATGTTGGATCCCGGTGATGTTTGGATCGTTGGTGGACATATTTCCCATTGTGTGGAAATTGTGTCGGTGGGCCGTATCTCGAGGAGGCGTAGATCGGTTAGGTGGATTGATTCCACAGTTTATTGGTACCACATGCATAGTGTCAGTTGTGTCATATGCATTTTGTCATAATATGATTGTATGGATTTCTGTAGTATGTGTTGTAATCTATTATTGTGTGAATTAATGAATAATAGATGTGAATCTGAATATGTATAATTGGGTGAACGATATATTATGATGCTTGTTGCTTATGAATTGCATAATATTTACTAATTGAGAATGAGACTCACCCTTACATGTTGTCATTTTCAGATTGAGGAATAGCGGCATTAGTGCTTGGTGAGGATGACTCGTAGAGTTTATCCATTTATGTTGGGTCGTGTCAGTCATGCTCTGGTCTTGTAACACTGGGGAACGAGAGTTTTAGAGTTTTATGAGATTATTCCATTTTATTGGTGCTGGATTATATTTCTGTTTGGTTGTAGTTGATGATGTTTTGTATTCCGCTGTAATAAACATGATTATGTTTTGGTGAACCGTTTCCTAATGAAGCATGATTTTGACCATGATTGGTTTATTTATTTTAAATAATTGTGACACCCTTGTGTGTATGTTTTACTCTGATATAATTGTTTAAAAATTGCCGCGGGGTTTAGAAGGGTGTTACAATAGTGGTATCAGAGCATAGTCGGTCGTTTGAGTCAGAGTCTTAGTGTCAGTTAATCCCTCGTATACGGATAGTGTAAGGTTGACACTATCGATACATCTTGTTCTAATGAATATTGTTTTATATTTAGCATAACAATGGCTGGAAGAGGAGGAAGAAACGACGATGCAATTGCTGAGGCTCTGGGCATAATTGCTGGTGTACTGGGAGGGAATGCCAATGGGGCTGGTATTGGTGCTGACAGGCAGCTGAACAGTTTCCAGCGGAACAATCCTCCGTTGTTCAAGGGCACACATGATCCTGAAGGTGCTCAGAAATGGCTTAAGGAGATCGAGAGGATTTTCAGAGTCATCGATTGTGCTGAGAACCTGAAAGTGAGGTATGGTACTCATATGTTGTCCGAAGAAGCTGATGACTGGTGGATGGCTACCAGGGCTGAATTGGGTGCTGATGGTGTAGCTGTTTCCTGGGCTGTGTTCAAGAGAGAGTTTCTGAGGAGGTATTTTCCTGAAGACGTTCGAGGCAGGAAAGAGATTGAATTTTTGGAGCTGACTCAGGGTAATATGACGGTACCAGAGTATGCTTCGAAATTTGTCGAGTTGGCGAAGTACTACGTTCACTACAACAATGACGAGGCTAGTGAATTCTCAAAGTGCATCAAGTTTGAGAATGGTCTTCGTGATGAGATCAAGCAGGGGATCAGGTACCAGAGAATTCGGCAATTTGTCGATTTGGTGGACTGTAGTAGGATCTTTGAAGAGGATAACCTTAAGCTGAAGTCATCTCACTCTCGCGAGTTGGTTGACAAGAAAGGTAAGAAGCCTATGGATAGAGGTAAGCCATATGGTAGAGGAAATCCTAGAGCTGGAGATTGGAAGAGGCCTAGTGGGGGAGATTCTGGTGCTCCCGTTAGGTGCTACAACTGTGGAGAGACTGGGCATAGAAGGAATGAGTGCAAGAGTGGAGAGAAGAAATGCTTCAAGTGTGGTAAGGCGGGTCATATTGCTTCAGATTGTAGGATGAAGATTGTGACTTGCTACAATTGCGGCGAAGAGGGTCACATCAGTCCGCACTGCACTAAACCGAAGAAGGATCAGGTTGGTGGAAAAGTCTTTGCCTTGTCTGGGTCAGAGACTACTCCAGAAGATCGTCTAATTAAAGGTACGTGTTTTATCCATGACACACCTTTAGTTGCTATTATAGATACTGGAGCGACTCATTCGTTCATTTCATTAGATTGTGCTAAACGATTGGGATTAGAAATATCTGTTATTCATGGAAGTATGGTTATTGACACTCCGGCGTCGGGTTCAGTAACTACTTCTTCTGCTTGTTTGAACTGTCCTGTTGACATATTTGGTAGAAAGTTTGGAATGGATTTAGTGTGCCTTCCTCTTGAAGGACTTGACGTCATTTTGGGGATGAACTGGTTGCAATTTAACCGAGTTCATATCAATTGTTTTACGAAGACGGTTATCTTCCCTGAAGAGGTTAGTGTTGAGGATTTGACTATGTCAGTCAAACAGATGAATTTAGCTGTCAATGATGGAGCAGTGGTATTTATGCTGTGTTCTTCGATGGAAGTGAAAAGGGGCGATAGCACTGGTGAGCTACGGGTAGTGAATGAGTATCCGGAAGTGTTTCTAGAAGATGTTAGTGAGTTTCCACCTGAAAGAGAAGTGGAGTTCGCTATAGAATTGATTCCTGGAACTAGTCCTGTGTCGATGGCACCGTATCGCATGTCGGCATCAGAGTTGGTTGAACTAAAGAAACAGTTAGAAGAATTGTTGGAGAAGAAGTTTATTCGTCCTAGCGTGTCACCGTGGGGTGCGCCGGTACTGTTGGTTAAGAAGAAAGAAGGTTCAATGAGGCTATGTGTTGATTATAGACAACTGAACAAAGTGACAATCAAGAATCGATACCCTTTGCCGAGGATTGACGACTTGATGGACCAGTTGGTTGGAGCTTGTGTGTTTAGCAAGATTGATCTGAGGTCTGGATATCACCAAATTCGTGTGAAGGCAGAAGATAGTCAGAAGACGGCATTCCGAACGAGGTATGGACACTATGAATATTCTGTTATGCCATTTGGTGTTACTAATGCACCTGGTGTTTTCATGGAGTATATGAACAGGATATTTCACCCGTATCTTGACAAGTTCGTGGTAGTGTTCATTGACGACATTCTGATTTACTCGAAGAGTGATGAAGAACATGCAGATCATTTAAGAGTGGTGTTGGAATTATTGAAGGAGAAGAAATTGTATGCGAAATTGTCTAAATGTGAATTCTGGTTGAAGGAAGTAAGTTTTCTTGGCCATGTAATTACGAAGGACAGTATCGCAGTGGATCCTATGAAGGTAGAAGCAGTATCTCAGTGGGAGACGCCGAAGAATGCTTCAGAGATTCGTAGTTTTCTTGGTCTGGCAGGTTACTATAGAAAGTTCATTGAGGGATTTTCGAAGTTGGCATTACCAATGACTAAGTTAACAAGAAAGGGGCAAGTATTTGTATGGGATTCAGAATGTGAAAAAGGTTTTCAAGAGTTGAAGAAGAGGTTGACGAGTGCTCCGATCTTAATTTTGCCTAATCCAGCGAAGTCTTTTAATGTGTACTGTGATGCTTCACTGATGGGTTTAGGTGGTGTTTTGATGCAAGATAAGCAGGTAATGGCCTATGCTTCAAGACAGTTGAAAATTCATGAGAAGAATTATCCGACTCATGATTTGGAATTGGCGGCTGTGGTGTTTGTGTTGAAGTTGTGGAGACATTATCTCTAAGGTTCTCGGTTTGAGGTATTCAGCGATCATAAGAGTCTGAAGTATCTCTTCGATCAGAAAGAGCTCAATATGAGACAGAGAAGATGGTTAGAATTTTTGAAGGACTATGATTTCGGTTTGAATTACCATCCTGGTAAAGCAAATGTTGTTGCTGATGCATTGAGCAGGAAGTCATTGCATATGTCTATGCTAATGGTGCGAGAATTGGATTTAATTGAACAATTCCGAGATTTGAGTTTAGTATGCGAAAGTACTTCTAATAGCATTAAGTTGGGAATGTTGAAGTTAACTAATAGTATCCTTGAAGAAATTAGAAACGGACAGAAATCTGACGTTGGATTGGTAGATAAGTTGACATTGATTAACCAAGGTCGAGGAGGTGAATTCCGAATTGACGAGAATGGTGTCATGAGGTTTGGAGACCGAGTGTGTGTACCCGATGTTGCTGAGATCAGAAAGAGTATTCTGGAAGAAGGACACCGAAGTGGATTGAGTATTCATCCTGGTGCTACCAAGATGTATCATGATTTGAAGAAATTATTTTGGTGGCCTGGAATGAAGAAGGAAATTGCTGAGTTTGTTTATGCTTGCCTAATTTGTCAGAAGTCGAAAATTGAGCATCAGAAACCGTCTGGATTGATGGAACCGTTGTTTGTTCCGGATTGGAAGTGGGATGGAATTTCTATGGACTTTGTGTCTGGGTTACCTAGAACGAGTAGGAATTGTGATTCTATCTGGGTTATTGTAGACCGGTTGACAAAATCTGCTCACTTTATTCCAATAAGAATGGATTATCCGATGGAGAAGTTGGCTCAGTTGTATGTTGAGAAGATAGTGAGTTTGCATGGTGTTTCAGCTAGTATTGTGTCGGATAGAGATCCGAGATTTACTTCTAAGTTTTGGGCAGGATTGCAGGAAGCCTTAGGTACTAAGTTGAGGTTGAGTTTTGCTTATCATCCGCAGACAGATGGTCAGACGGAGAGAACGATTCAATCGTTAGAGGATTTGCTACGAGCTTGTGTATTAGAAAAAGGTGGTGCTTGGGATAGTTATTTACCTTTGGTTGAGTTTACCTACAACAATAGTTATCATTCGAGTATTGGTATGGCTCCGTTTGAAGCATTGTATGGTAGGAGATGTAGAACGCCGTTGTGTTGGTACGAATCTGGAGAAAATGCGGTGGTTGGACCGGAGATTGTGCAACAAACTACAGAAAAGATCAAGATGATTCAGGAGAAGATGAGAGCTTCTCAGAGTCGTCAAAAGAGTTACCATGACAAAAGAAGGAAGGATATTGAATTTAAGGAAGGAGATCATGTATTCATGCGAGTTACTTCGATGACTGGTATTGGGAGAGCCTTGAAGTCGAAGAAGTTAACTCCGCGTTTTATTGGTCCATTTCAGATTACTAAGAAGATTGGGAAGGTTGCTTATCAGATTGCTTTACCGTCTGCACTCGCTAATTTGCATGATGTGTTCCATGTATCTCAGTTGAGGAAATATATTGCGGATCCGTCTCATGAGATTCAAGTAGATGATATACAGGTGCGAGATAATCTGACTGTAGAAACGTTACCTATGAGGATTGAAGATCGTAAAGTGAAGCAGTTGCGAGGTAAAGATATAGCAACGGTGAAGGTGGTTTGGGGAGGACCAGCCGCTGGAAATGTTACATGGGAGTTAGAAAGCCAGATGAAGGACTCTTACCCGGAACTTTTCGTCTAAGGTATGTTTTCGAGGACGAAAACTCTTTTAGTGGGGGAGAGTTGTAACACCCATAATTTCAGTTTATTAATTTAATTTGGATTTAAATTAAAATAATTGGAATTTGAGAATTTAAATTGGATTTAATTGGAAAATGAGGGAGTAAGAGCTATTGGGCTTATGGTGTGGTGATAGTAAAAGAGGGGTGCTACTTAGTTAGGCCTTTTACTAAGTTGTGGTTAATTTATTTTATTTTATTTTCCATAAAATAAGAAAAAGGGAACCATTTGGGGAGAAAGGAAGAACACGTGAAAAGAGCAAGAGAAGAGAAAGAGGCAAGAACGTGGAACCGGAAGGAGAGCATTCAAGAAATTCATCGAGGTAAGGGGGGACTCTTCCTTTTAGTATCTCTTATGTGATCTTAGGTAATAGGTAGATTGATGTATGGTTTGGTTCAATTAGATATTGGGATTGTTAGGTTAGAGTACTCTCATTTGGATTGAATTGATGATGATGGTGTGAACTATTTGGCTAATAATGATGTTTTATGGTGTATAATTGACTGTGTGATGATTATATGCCTGTATGTGATGCCTGGAATCGTTTTTGGGTGAAAAGGATGTGAAATCGCAGAATCTGAACGCAGACCCGTAACTCTGCAAAATCGCCAGGTCGCGCCGCGAACCCCTGTTTGCGCCGCGAACCGTTGGGCATAAAACCAGGAAGTTGTGATACGCTCAGGTCGCGCCGCGTCCATGTGTTGGCGCCGCGAAGGCGTAACTTTTTCTCGTTCCGCGCCGCGTCCATGTGTTGGCGCCGCGTGCTGTTAGTGACGGAACATTTCTTTAAAAATGCGTTACTTTCAAACTGTAGGTTTGTTTTTAGTGCCGTTTTGGGCGTTGTGCAAGTAACTAAATGTTTTATAGGATGAATGATGAATGTAGGTAGTGGCCGACTTTATTTCTATAAAGCTTGATTTAATTACTTGATGAAAATTGACATTGTGTGCATATGAGATAGGTGTAACAATGTAATTGATGTGATGATGAATTGGTTGTGACTATTATTATGATTGTGATGAATGCATGACTATTTGAATGATGTTGAAAACATGTACATACTTATTCGGTGATGTGGTGATGATATGAGTTGTTCATCGTGGTTCGGTGTGTTTTAAGTATGTTATATGTGTTTCATTCATTCATATGCATTGATGTTGGATCCCAGTGATGTTTGGATCGTTGGTGGACATATTTCCCATTGTGTGGAAATTGTGTCGGTGGGCCGTATCTCGAGGAGGCGTAGATCGGTTAGGTGGATTGATTCCACGGTTTATTGGTACCACATGCATAGTGTCAGTTGTGTCATATGCATTTTGTCATAATATGATTGTATGGATTTCTGTAGTATGTGTTGTAATCTATTATTGTGTGAATTAATGAATAATAGATGTGAATCTGAATATGTATAATTGGGTGAACGGTATATTATGATGCTTGTTGCTTATGAATTGCATAATATTTACTAATTGAGAATGAGACTCACCCTTACATGTTGTCATTTTCAGATTGAGGAATAGCGGCATTAGTGCTTGGTGAGGATGACTCGTAGAGTTTATCCATTTATGTTGGGTCGTGTCAGTCATGCTCTGGTCTTGTAACACTGGGGAACGAGAGTTTTAGAGTTTTATGAGATTATTCCATTTTATTGGTGCTGGATTATATTTCTGTTTGGTTGTAGTTGATGATGTTTCGTATTCCGCTATAATAAACATGATTACGTTTTGGTGAACCGTTTCCTAATGAAGCATGATTTTGACCATGATTGGTTTATTTATTTTAAATAATTGTGACACCCTTGTGTGTATGTTTTACTCTGATATAATTGTTTAAAAATTGCCGCGGGGTTTAGATGGGTGTTACATCTTTCCTGCTCTGGGCGATCCACTTAAGTTCTTCATTCCACTAAAGAGGGTTATGTTTGATCTCCATCCATTCAAGCACTTTTGTCCATTCTTCTTTTAATTTCTCACACCCAAAAAACAGATGTTGTATAGTCTTAGGGTTGCCACAGAAATTAAATAACACTTTACATCAGTAACCGGTCCAAACTTGTGAAGTCTAGTTTTGGTGACTAGTCGACCATGATAGGCCATTCAAAATGTAAATTGGGCTCTAGGCCTTGCCATGTTGTTTTAGAAAATTTTCCTCCAACTCACTCTAGGGCCCCTCGTGTTCAGTTCCAAATACATACTTCGGGTGCTAAAGTTGTTTTGTTGCAACATCTTGATCCAGTTCTGCACTCAAGCCAATTATATCCCTTTGCTTCAAAAGACATTTTCACTGTCATCATTTGTTCTTTTTTCAAGTAATAACTGTGTACCCATCTTATCCAGAGATTATCTGTTTTCCCACTTAAATTTCGCAACAATTTTATCATGTGAACTCTATTCCATTCTTCAAGAGAGATTATATTCATGCCTCATTTGTTCTTAGGAGTGCATACAATTTTCCATGCTATTAGGGACTTCTTACTTTTGTCATTGGTACTTGTCCATAAAAATCTCCTACACATTGAATCAATTCTTAGAATTATCTTTTTTGGTAGAGGGAAACATTTCATCCAGTAGGTTGTCATAGCAATCATCACACTCTTTATCAGTTGAATTCTCTCTGCGTGACTTAAAAGCCTAGGACTCCAATGAGTAATTCTGCTCATGGTCTTGTCAATTAAAGAGTTATGGTGTTGGACATTTAGCTTTTTCCAGTCAAAGGGGCACCCAAATATCTGAATGGCAAACTTTCTTGTTTAGAACTTGTAATCTTCCTTAATATGCTCTTCAACTACACTAAAGTATGCTTTGCACTTCATAGGGTTTACTCTTAAACATGTGGATCTAGAGAATTTATTATAAGCAGCCATCATCAACTCAACTGATTTATTATCTCCTCTAGAGAAGAGTAGGAGATCATCAACAAAACATAGATCCTTATTAAACTTTAAATATAGTCTTAGATTAAAAATTATACAATATTATATATTAAACTTCAATTTTTTTTTAAAAATTAATTATATTAATTTAATATAGAAATTATTAATTTAATTCAATAAAATTAAAAAAATATTTAAATTCATTCAAACAAATTATTTAATTATTTTATAAAATTATTTTATTTAATTAATTAGTAAAAGAAACTGTTGAAAAATAAGTTACCAATATTGCATTTTATTGTAGATATCAAGTGCAAATATGGAGTTATCTATCCTAACACGAGAGTTATCTAAACCAAATACAGATTGCTATGTAACTATTTATTTATTAAAATTAACTACCATCAAACTATCAATTTATGTGAGAAATAAATAGAGATATGTGTGTACTACTTTTTACGCTAAACAACAACAAATAGCCTTTTTTTTTCTTGAAAAATTAACAAAGTAAAAGAAGGATAAGGGTATGTATGGAAAGTGAAAGAAAAAAAAGGGTGTCACAAGAAATCTTCGCATATTAGAAGAGAAAGGAAAAGGTGGTGGGTCCCACCATAATTCAATCAATCTTCTCCATTTCTTAGCATACCAAGCAGGAAAAGTTGGATATTTCTCTTCAACTTCTCTCGCCCCCATCTCTCTCTTCTCTATTTCACTCATACCAAACATACATAAACTTTTGGAAAGGGTACATAAAATATCACCAAATTGAGTATTTCCTGTGTTGCTAGCTAAGTAATTTCCTGCTATACTGTCAGTAATCATTATGGTTATTTCTACTACTTAGTTAGTTCCATCTTAAATGTCCTTCTCTAAATTCAATTCGTTTTTAACTTTTTATCCAACTATTCAATATATTACATATTCCATTCAACATGTTATTATATTATTAATCTAATGAACACTTCTTAATTTTCTTATAAGGCAATTTTATCTAATCCTATAAATTTTGTTAATGAAGCTCACTATTTTTACGGGTCACTATCACCACAACATATTTTTAACCTTTAACTTAATAAAAGATTCTAGAGTTTAAAGTTTTAAGTTTTAAGTTTTTACCAATCATGTAATTGAAAATTTATAAATTTTATAACAAATCCTTAGGTACTAGACCCGATGTAACTTTTACTAACTCCTACGAATTTTATTACTAAAACTCACTATTTTCACGGATCACTATCATCACATTACCTTTTTTTTATTTTATCCAACAAAATATTTGTAGATATTTATAGTTATCAATAATATTTTGTAATATTTCACTTCCGAGGATGATGTTTCACATTAACATTTTTAAGTATATTCTTTTTTAAGTATATTCTTAAGAACAATTAAAGTATATCATTTTGTTTGTACTATATAATTCATATTAAGATATGAATTACCCGTGCGTTCACCTTATTATTCACATTAAGATACGAATTACCCGTGCGGACGCACGGGTCTTCTACTAGTTTAATTCAATAAAATTAAAAAAATATTTAAATTCATTCAAACAAATTATTTAATTATTTTATAAAATTATTTTATTTAATTAATTAGTAAAAGAAACTGTTGAAAAATAAGTTACCAATATTGCATTTTATTGTAGATATCAAGTGCAAATATGGAGTTATCTATCCTAACACGAGAGTTATCTAAACCAAATACAGATTGCTATGTAACTATTTATTTATTAAAATTAACTAGTAGGAAACCCGTGCTATCGCACGGGTCTGGCGGGACTTCACATTACATGTACCTAATTATGACTTAAAAAGTTCATTTATATATATCAAACATATATATTTAACCAAAATGCAACTCAAACTTAGTCATGTTAATCTCAAAAACTTAATAGTTAACAACAAAAGTGCTAATAATACATCTAAACTTTTAGCTCTTTAAATAAAACAATAAAACATATAGATGGTACAATCTTCAAATGCTATATTCTTAAATTATCAGAACCAATCAGTAACAAAGCCTGCATCATATACCTGCATAGTAAAATGCATAAAATAAGATTTATATTTATCAAAACTTTGGAAAATAAATAAATAAAGTGTGTAACATATATAGATACAAAGAATGAGTAACATTAATATATTTATAACTTATAATCATTTATCAAATTTTAATTCATGTGTTAGGAATATCAAACATAATATAACTTATTATGTCGTTCATAAATATTCACTTAATTTCAATTATATATTAATAAGATGTACCAACTTCATATTTATAATAAATCGTACAATTATTTTTATAACTTCAATTTTATTATAAAACAGTAACAAAACAAATAGTTAAAAGATAGACATTAAAATGATCAATCAATAACTGGTATCTCATAGATACGTTCACATCTACCCGTCAATTATTTTTATAACTTCAATTTTATAAAACAGTAACAAAAGAAATAGTTAAAATATAGACATTAAAATGATCTGTCAATAATTGTATCTCGTAGATACTTTCACATTTACCCGTCAATTCAGATGAGTTAAGAACCCAGTTGAATCCAAATGAGTTAATTCTAAAAAATTTAAACCTATTTAAAATATTAGCCCACTTTCCCAAATATAAAAGGTATGACAGCTCCCGTTAAATGCTTAAAAGTTTCTACATTTAATGCATATTATTATAATATAAAAAATATGAGTTATAAGTTTAAAAATATATAATTTTAATTAAAAAATTAAACATAGTTAGAGAATAAAATTTATCAAACCTATTTGAGATATTAGCTCATTTTTTCAAACCTACAATGTATGACAGCTCCCGTCAAAATGATCTGTCAATAACTGTATCTTATAGATACTTTCATATCTACCCGTCAATTCAGATGAGTTAAGAAACCCCAGTTGAATCCAAATGAGTTAATTCTAAAAAAATTTAAACATGTTTAAGATATTAGCCCATTTTACCAAATATAAAATGTATGACAGCTCCCGTCAAATGCTTAAAAGTTTCTACATTAACATATTATTATAATATAAAAAATATAATTTATAAGTTTAAAAAAATATAATTTTAATTAAGAAATTAAACATAGTTAGAGAATAAAATTTATTAAACCTATTTGAGATATTATCTCATTTTTTCAAACCTAAAATGTATGACATCTCCCGTCAAATGCTTAAAAATTTCTATGTTTAATGTATTATTATAATAATTAAAATTAATTATCACAATTAATATATTTTATTTTTTACATTTTTATAAAGAGCCAAAATTTATTTTTGATGTGGTGATAAAACTTTATATTATGTGTACTAATTAAATAAAATGATAATATATAATTGTAGAAATGTAAAAAGAATGATAATTTTCTATTTTTCATAATAAATTTATATATGTTTCTATCATAATTATCTCATGTTCTTTTATCATATACAAATATTTATAACACTTTTTAGTATAAATGATAATTTTATCATAGAAAAAACTAACATTTTTTAATAAATTGAAATTTTAATATAATTTATTATATTTTAACAGTAGTTTTAATTATAGTTAATGTATTACTAAATTTTAAAAAGAAAAACTTAAATAAAACTTTAGTAAATGACTAAAATATTTATTTTAGTAATAAAGTCTATGTACAAACATCATAAACAGATTGATTTACATAAAAAAAATTAAATTAATCATGATTGGAATTTTACAATATTTTTTGTTGGATTATACTCTTTCTAATTAAATGTAAATTTACTATCAACATCTTTTACGATTAAACACAATAATTGGAAGATTTTAAAATTAAATTAATGTATTATTTAATTGTAAGATTTTAATTAGTAAACACAATATTTGAAATTTGAAAATATAAAAAATATTAAATACAATAGTTATGAAAGTGGACATATTAGACGTGATATCGTTTCATTCTTTTTTTTTATTTATTTATTTTAGAGATATCTTTCCATTAATTACAATAATTCAAATTTTATAATCAAACTTGATTTTCCATATTTTTAAGGAATCTATTTATTTTTACGCAAACTTTTCGATATACCATTCATCATCATATTCATAAATTCATAACCAAAACTAAAAAAACTTAGTTCAAAATAAAAACAATCCTCAAACAAAAAGAAAAAAAATAGAATAATAATAATAATAATAATAATAATATAAGTATAAAGGAAGAATCATTACAAACTTCTCACTATAGAAATAATGATTTATTAATGACAAACTTAATTGAAACGGTTTTTTTAGAGTATCCTGGGAATTTCAACTTTTCTTCTTGAAAAGAGGAAGCGTGTACACTCAACTTTCCAAATTCTATTTTAAAAATTTAAAACATGATAAATATCATCCAACTTTTCAAATTCAATTTTAAAATGTATTTTTAATAGAAATATTTTAGGTATATTTACAAAAGAACAAAATAAATTAATCAAAAATTGACTTTATAAGATTATTTTTTAGAAGAGCTTGATTCCCAACCATTTCATGATTTTATGCTTAAATGAAAGTCACCACTTGAAGCAAAATAGTCACTAAGACACAATATAATCTTCTCAAATTGAAAATTATGTTATAATCTGTGACTGGTAAGATGTGAGGCCCAAATGGTCATAAACAATAATAGTCATAAACAACAAAAAAATTCTAGGAACTTATAGAAGAAAACCAAGCCGCCATTTTTGGTCCAAGTAATAATTGAAAATAGATGAAATAAAAAATAAAAAAATAAAAAACTTTCTCTCTGCAAACCAAATACGATGCTAAACCTCAAATATTCATCTTTTCACATTCCCTCTCAATTCGGTTCTTCCATGGCTATCGCATGAACAACAAAAGAAAACAACAACCAAATACCCAAACACGCAAACAGATAATACTCAAGCCCCAATCGGAATGCGCAACCCCAATCTCATTACATTTTATGAGGTTACATTAATCAATTACATAATATTAGCAAGAAAAGCAAAATTCAATCATACAAAAAAGGCAAGCAAGCATAAACAGAAACAAAGAGTTCTCAAAGCCCAGGTAAAGATTTTACTCGTTATGCTACGTTCATTCTTCTTCTTCCTTGCCTTCATACTCTATGCATGTTTCTTCTGTTGCAAATTTTGTGTGTGACTGGATCTTGTTTGGTTGTGTCCTTGCTCTGTGTATTGTAGTTTTGCAGTTTGAGGTGCGTTGCTGGTTGCTTGTTGGCTTGAGTTTGTTTGTAGGTTCTGTACTGCTGGTTGTTTATAAGGTTATGGTGTAACCTTGCTCCTTTCAATTTTCGCCAGATTCCATTTGGTGGTGATGTTGGAACAATTTTTGCCTGTGAAGTAAATATATAGTCATAATAATGATGTGAATATTAGGGCTTATGGAAAACTTGTGGAATTTAATGGAGATAGGAAGTTGTGTGAATTTGAAAAGTGTTGTTTGGAATATGGAAGGGCAGGAGTAATTTTGGTTAGTGGAAGGCTTTGTGTTTTCAAAATTGTAAAATTCATCGTTTCAAATTATGGAATATTTCATGCATTTAATAGACCTATTAGGGTTTTGTAACCTGTATAAATAAATAAATAATTAATAACGTGTAGATTTGAATTTGAAGAAAAAATAATCAATTACGAAAAATTAAAAATCAACAAAAAAAATTAGAGACTGCCACATCAGCAGCAATAAATGCCAAATCAATATTATTGTGTTATTTTGACAAAAGACTTTTATACCCGTGGAATAAGAAAAGTTTCAGTACATTTATCAAAAGGCTTTTATTGGAATTTCCAAGTACTATTACTTTTATATATTAATAATAGACTACCATCAAACTATCAATAATATCCTTTCATTTAATTTTTTTTACACTTATAAGAGGTTTTTACTATTCAACTATCAACTATTAAAATAAATTATCATCAAACTATCAATAATACCCTTTCATTTTAATTTTTTTTTACACTTATAAGAGGTTAAAATAGTAAAAATCTAATATATCAATTAATTCACCCTACTTTAACCAAATGCTGCCAAATGTCAAGTTCCTATTTGACACTTTTTCAATTTTCACTTTTTCTTCCACTTCTTACTCTTTCACTCAGTATCTCATTTTTTTTTCAAATTAAAATCATTTTTATTTTATCTTTCTTACTCTTTTCATTCTATTATTTTATTTTTTTTAACTAATTATTTTATTTTCTCCTAATTATTTTATCTTATAGTATATGATTATCATATTAAATATTTATTAATGAATAAATGTATATAATATTGGCATTTAGTTTTGTTTATAATTTAATCAATTATATTTATTTGTTATTATTAAAAATATTAATTAATCTATATTAAACTTTT
Organism: Vicia villosa; assembly: GCF_029867415.1. Lineage (NCBI taxonomy): Eukaryota > Viridiplantae > Streptophyta > Magnoliopsida > Fabales > Fabaceae > Vicia > Vicia villosa. Next base: position 70,497,820 of record NC_081182.1, read on the forward strand.
ATAAAGTTAATTTTGTTTAAATTAGATAATACTAAATAGTCATACACACAACTAACTTTCCCTCTCACAGATCACTATCAGAAAAATATCTATTTTATTTTAATTAATAGTTTTCGTTATTTGAGATACAAAAATTTTATTTTAAAATGTCAAAATTTCTTTTTTTTCACACAGGTCACAATCAGCAAATTACATATTTTATTTTAATTAACAATTGTCTTTAATTGAGGCACAAAATTCTTATTTGCAAATGTAAAAAAAAAACTCACAAATCACTATTAGCAAAATACCTATTTTATTTTAATTAACAATTGCTTTTATTTGAGATACAAAATTATTATTTTTAAATGTCAAAATATCTTTTTTTTTCATGGGGTACTATTAGCAAAATGTCTATTTTATTTTAATTAGAATTGCCCTCATTTAATTCACAAAATTTTTATTTTCAAATATCAAAATTTCTCTTTTCTCACGATACACAATCATCAAAATATCTATTTTATTTTAATTCACATTTTTCTTTATTTTATACACAAAAAATTTATTTTTCAAATGTTAACATTTCTCTTTTTTTCACGCACCACATTAGCAAAATACCTATTTTATTTTAATTAACAATTGTCTTTATTTGAGATATAAAATTTTATTTTTAAATATCTGATTCTTTTTTTCAATTTTTTTATTTTTGTATAATTATTTAATACATTTAAATTTATATCATCATTATTTATTTTATAATGAAGTTAATTGATATGCATTGTCGATGTAAATTTCTTTACGCAGTTAGTGAATCACAACCATTAATAAATTTTACTTTATTGATAATTAAAATCAAAGTCAAGCTTCACTTAAAATTTAACGGTCTGGATTAACTGATCATGTAAAAAAAATTTACACAGTCAGTGTATATCAATTAAATTCTTTATAATTAAATAACTCACTTAAAATATCTATTATATTAAACTAGTAAGAGACTCGTGAGTTCGCACTGATCGCAAAAAATCGATATAAATATTAAATAAATATTATATAGTTATGGTTAAGAAATATATATAAAAATATATATGAATTAAAAAATGTTTTAATAATAATTGTCATATAAATATTAATTTAGTTAATCAGGTTGTATTAGTTGTCAAGATATGCATACAAATTATGTTGAAAAATATATAATTATATGCGGTAGTACACCTCACACAAACCTACATAAAATCAATTAAATTAGTATTGATGTGTAATACAATTAAGGCAAAATACTCTTTTTGAACCCTTATGTTAACCTCGAGGTTCATTTTGATCCCTTAACTTCAAAAAGTGTCATATTGATCCCTTAACTCTTTAAAAGGTGTCATTTTAGTCCTTTTTGTCACATTAGCGACGGAAAAACTAAAAAATTGGTCGCTAAATCAGTCGCTAATCTGACAAAAAGGACTAAAATGACATCTTTTGAAGAGTTAAGGGACCAATATGACACTTTTTGAAATTAAGGGACCAAAATGAACCCCGAGGTTAACATAAGGGACCAAAAAGGGTATTTTACCTACAATTAAACATATTAAATGTTGTAACATGGTTGTTTCAAAGTATAATTCAATTTATCAAATCAAGTGAGTATTTGGTAATATTTGATATAATTTTGTAACTGCAATCAAACCAAAAATAAGGTTGGTAAAATAGATCTGACCCACCCCATTTTTTGCGAGCGCAGATATTAATATGAAAATTTTCAATTTTAAAGCTTAAAAGTTGCAATGCCTGCAAATCTCCCTCGCCCCACACTCATGGTTTTGCATGGCGGAATAAGGTTTTAAGACCTACACTCTCAACAAAGTTTGCCCCGATCTTTTTTTGTGTGCAGACTTTTGCTTATTAGAATTGATTTTGGTTATTTTAGAGTCGTACAATACTGTAACTTATAACATATCTATAATTATATGGTATTTAATGATAATATTATGTTTAACGAATTTTATATTATATAATGAATCTGTAGGGAATATGTGAATATTCAACACGATTTTATTCTCGAACTAAATTAGAAATTGGCATGCATAATAATTGAAATGTTTTAAAATTGAAAAAATTATTAAAGTTTATTTTAAAACCTTATTATAAAATGCCATTGTTAAATTTAATTTTTTTTAAATTGAACAATTTAGTAAAAATAAAATTGTAATTTAAGTTATACTTAAAATGTAAATTTATAATTTTGTACCAAGATATAAATAATAAGTATTCATATGAAATATAATTTCATATGACATTTATAATGATAATAATGCTACTAATAAGATGAATTTTTTAAAAATATTTTTTATTTATATAAAATTAAATTTATAAATTAAAGAAATATTTCTTGTATGTATGAAATTTGAAATAAAAATAAATTACCTTAAATATTTATTAAAACAGGTTAAATCAATTTTCTTGTTTCTTGTAACAGATTATAATATCATAAATGATTTTACATCAAGTATATGATATTTTTTAAAAAAAAATTCTATAAAATAAAATCTTACTTAATAGGTTGAATCATTTTTTTATAAAAATAAAATAATATTGTCAAAACAAATTTTAAAAAATAAAATAAAATTGAATCTCGAGTTTATCTTAAAACAATTAACATAATCGTATGGATCCACATAATTTTTTAGAATCCCTAACTCCATCCATTGAGTTTCTCATGCACCATGCGCATTGCCAAAGATGTCCCCGCTTCCGTAGATATGCTTTCAGAAGCATTTTTTTGTTTCAAAGTTGTTTTGTTTCGTAGATACATCTACGGAAGAGTTTCGTATTTGTACGTATGGAAATAAATTTGTTTTTTTGTTTTCTTTTTTAAGTAGTTGTTATCTTCTATCTGTGATATTTTTCCAAACACAACGAATTTATGATTTAGTATGATATAAAAGAGAGATAAAAATAAAAGATAAAGGTAATAATAAATGATATGTGATTTGAAAAGTTGAGTGAGTGTGACTGAATTGAAAAAAAGTGGGTGATTTTCTAAAAAATATTGTTGAATGTTGATTGTGAGAAAAGGTTTGATAGTATGATTTACACTTTTAAATTATGTTAATATCTTTTTTTTTATTTGACAGTTTAAAAAATTAATTATTGTATCTAGATGAACTCTCATAACGTTGAGTAAATATGACATAAATACTATCGGTGTTGTAGGTAATTTGGACTTTTATGAGGAGCCTGTGGGCTACCCGGGGGGTCTTTCAAATTTACACTGAGCCATGTCGCGTGCTAGTGCCTACATCCCGCTCAGAGGGAACCAGGTAGATAAGACATTTTTGTACTGTTGACATTATGCCAGGACCGATGGGGTACTTGACGCCTGACTGTAGAGACAAAGTAGCTAGCAGACGACGTGGTGGACGCAGAGGCGAGGCCAGAGGCAGGGTAAAGGAGGAGGATGTTATCCAGAATACACATTAGTGATGCTTATGGTTTTATTAATGCCTGTTTGATTATATTTTTACACTTTATTTTGATTATGTATTTGATGATATTTAGATGATCTATACGATGTACTATTGTCTTTGATGTACTATAATTTGATATACTATCTCTATTCTTAAGATTATTTTTTGTTTTTTTGTTTCATGTTACCTATCTCTATTCTTCATTATTTTTCCTTTTTTCTTCTTCCTTTTTCTGTTTAGCAAATGTAAGGCTTTACACTATTTTTTGTGTTTTTGTTGTTTAGAATTTTTCTTATGAATTTGGGATTTATTTTTTATACAATGGTTAATTTTTTTTATCTATTTTGTTGGTATTGGAATGCTTGTTGAATGAGGTTTTAATTTGATCTCAATTGTTGATTTTCTTGCTATTGGAAAAGGTCTCTGATAGTGTTTTGTTGTTATTTGATTATGGAGGCAGGTAGTGGACTGTGATCAGTGTAGGAATACTTCTGTGTGTGACCTTTGCTTTGCCATCTTTATGTTTCTACTTCAAATTCAAAGGGTCTGAGTACATAGTTGTTTGTAAATTGCTTGAAATCCCAACTATCTGTTTTGTCTCGTGATAATATGGCATCATCGTCCTTTAAGAAATGTGAAGGTGAGAGCACAAGAAAGCCAAACTGGCTTGAACTTCCAATAGATTTAACAAAGAACATACTCCAAAGACTTGATACCCTTGATATTATGTTAAGTGCACGTAATGTTTGTCATCTATGGTGGCACATTTTCAAGGATCCGTTAATGTGGCGTACCATTCACATTAGTAATATCGAACATATTCCATATAATTTTTGTTCTTTGGAGAAGATTGTTCGTTGTGTGGTTGATCTAAGTTGCGGTCATCTCGAAGATATTGCTCTTGAGTTATTTTGTACCGATGACCTCCTCAAGTATATCGCTCATAGGTAATGCATATCGCTTTCAATTTGTTTATTGTTCGTTTCTAGGCAATGCATATTTTAAACATTTTAATTCGTAATATTATACAGGGCAAGTAACCTACGGCGTTTACAAATTTCTGACTGTAATAACATTTCAAATCGAGGGTTGGTTGAATTTGTGAAGATGTTTTCACAATTAGAGGAGCTTCACATTTCATTTAAGTACTTATCTAAGGAGTCTATTGAAGTTATTGGTCGATTTTGCCCTCTTTTGAAGTCACTCAATTTTGATGGGCCGCTTGACACTTACTTTGATTTTTATGATGAGGTATTTGCTATTGGAAAAACAATGCCCGGACTACGACATCTTTCATTTTCTAGAATTGTGTTTGACAATGATCAGTTGTTTGCCATTCTTGATGGTTGCCCTCTTATTGAATCTCTTGATCTGCAACACTGCTTTGTTCGTCATTTGAGTCCAAGTATGGAAAAAAGGTGTCGTGAGCAAATCAAAGATTTCCAACTTCCAATATACAATGATTATGAAGACGATATTGGTGAAGATGGTTTTGCTTATATGCCTTTTGAACATTATGATGATGAGTTTTGGGAGCAAGATTATAAATTCGCTATTGCGACGTGGTCGCATAAAGGCTTTCGCTATCCCGCTGATTGTTGTGTTAAAGGTTGCACTTGTCGCAGTTTGAATTATTCAAAACATTACCCCAAATTTTCATATATTGATCTTAAAAAATATGTGTCTGGAACGGTGTTATAACAGTGTTTTATGGTCATAAGGTTGTTGAGGCTCTAACAATGTTTTGTCAGGGTTGGCTCTAACAATGTTTTGTCTGGGTTGTAACAGCTCTTTATCTGTAATTTTCTTCATCTTCGATAAACGGTATTTGCACTTTCCAGTACTGTTATGTTGTAGCCGTTTCAAGATAATTCATTTTTGTATTATTATAAATGTCGAAGAACAGTGAGGGTATATTATATAAGAGTCTCAAATGTTAATGATATTGCTTTAAAATAAATTATTTCAGTACTTAACAATCTGTCAAGATTCAAGAATGTGGTATGCAAGAACTAGCAAATGTATATTGTGAGCTTGTTTTAAGCTTCAATTGTTTTTCTTGGCCATAGTTAAATTTTCAATTTTATCTGTTAGAACAGGTTTTCAATAACATTTCAATCTAATGATGATTTTCGTTTCAACAAGGAGCTTAAGACCTAAAGTTTGGATATTTTATTAATCAGTATTGGATTACCATTTTTTAATTTTCTCTTGAATGTTTCAAAGCGTATTGTTAAGATCTAGAGAACAAGCAAATGTATATTGTTAGCTTGTTTGAAGCTTCACTTTGTTTTTCTTGCCCCTTTTCAATTTATTTTCTTGGCCATAGTTAATTTTTCAATCTTTTTTTGACAAAATATGTAGAGAATTTGTTTTCCTTGGAAATGTTTCTTTATATTTTTATTAGAACTCCCAGACTTCTTCTTTTCTATCTTTTCTTAGATTTTTCTACTTAATATCTAACATGATTTGGTTTATCAGCTTCAATCTTGCACAAATGTCAACCAGTGACTCTAAATATAGTAAAAGGTGAATTGTGAAGTCTAAAATTTGTGATTAATTCTTCTATTAATATTTAAAACTCTTAGAAAACTTTACTGGATATGTAGGGACTAGACGTAGTGAAAATTCTAACATAGTGATAACTTTACTGGATATGTAGGGACTAGACGTTGTGTACAAATATCTAACATAGTGAAAATTCTTCACAGGATATGTAGGAACTAGACGTACCTTTGGTTGATAAGTAGGATTAGTATACATCTCTGTGTCATTTATTCTTTCCTCACTTTAATTTTTTCTCCACTTTGTTTCATACATTCATCATAGTTATTATTCTAGAAAATAAAAGAAGCCAAACATTGGCAAAATAACGAGAGAAGGTCTTAAAACCTAATTCACCCCCTCTTAGGTTGCACTCTATATTTACATTTGGCATTAGAACAGGTTAAGGTAACTTGTGAAGGTGAGAAGATACACAAGAAGGAGGTGAATTGTGTATCTGATAACTTTTTCCTTTCTAGAACAACAACTTTTGAATCTAACCAAGTTCAGATTATAAACTAGAGTAAGCAGCATCGGAATAATTTAAAGTGCAGAAGCCATAAGTAAATCACACATAAATTATCATGGTTCCTCTAAAATGAGAGTAGTTCAGTCCTCTTGTCATACAAGAACTTTTCACTATAATCAAAACCTAATTAAAACTTGCTTGGACTAACCAGTCCAAGACTTCTTGCTCAATCACACATGAAAGAGACTTTCTTGCCTAAACACATCCGTTTAGGACTTTCTTCCTCAATCAACCTGAAAGAGACTTCCTTGCTCAATCTAACAAGAAAGAGACTTCCTTGCTCAAACACTCAGTCTGAGACTTCCTTGCTCAAACACACTGTTTGAGACTTTTACAAATTCTAAACAAACTGTTTAGGATTAAAATATGATATACCTAATATACAACCAGAGGTACAAAGAATACAGCATAAGCAAAGACCTTGTTACTTGAGATTTCTAAGATATACAAGTGTAAGAAAATATCAAGTCTATGTGCAATACAACAACTATGTACGAAACTTAGAAAGAGAAACAGTTCCTGTTCTATCTTGTTGTATGTATTCTTGTTACTTCTTTTAATTCTCCAGCTCCTTAGATAGAGGAAACAAAAGAGATGTTAGGAGTTTGCTTGCACAAGTATCTTTGGTGAAGAAGCGATTTCCAAGAGAGAGACGTTGAAGTAGGTACAATTAGGATTTTCTTCTTCTGAACAATCTCTTTATCCATTGTGTCTTTCTCAAATAAGGCGTCCATAGGCATGTTGGAGTAGACTGAAGAAATCGTGCCACAGAGCCTTAAGCCTTGCAAGTTGCACTAAAACCTTTAGTTGACTTTCACCATAATTCCGGCAGTTGATAAGATGGAGCTGCTTTTGCATAGAATCCTAGCCAAAAAGCGTTATACTGCGTTTCCAACTTATCAGAGGTTGAGTCAATATGGCGCTAAGGTTCATTTTAAAATCAGATTATGATCCATTAGAATATGAATTATATGCTTCTTCTTTACAAACCATTTAACTGAGTCAGAACCTAGTTAATTACTAATTTAATGATCCTTCACACTTAAACAAATGTTAGTATACTCTATTGTTCTTTAAGTACTTTGTTATCATCAAAACTCAAGGAGTATGAACAGAATTTGTTCCAACAACTTGCTCCTCGATTCAGGAAAGATGACTTCAGCAAAACTGTTTCCAGTAGATGGTGGTAGCAATAACAAACCTCCATGTTTTTTCGATGAATCTTATGACTTTTGGAAGATTCGTATGCGGATGTACTTAGAAGCACAAGGGAAAGAAATATGGGATGTCGTTGAAAATGGTCCATTCGTTCGTACAACGTTCATTAACATTGAACAATAAGTAAAGGTGAAAAGCTCTTAGAATGAATATGACAAGAAAAGAATGTTCTATTTGACAAAAAGGCCAAGAATATTCTCACTTCTACACTAGGTATTGATTAATTATTTCATGTTTCTAATTACAAAATAGAAAAAGAAATTTGGGATACTTTAGAAATGACTCATGAAGGTGCGATAGAAGTAAAGAAATTCAAACTAAACACTTTATCACAAGATTACTACATGTTTAGAATGCATACAGGAGAAACTTTTATGAATGATGAATTAAATCTCGTAGTCCTTATATCCTTGACAAGGGTGTGGTGTTTACGTGAAAATTGGTAAACAACCTCTGGTTTCCAAAAATAGTTAACTTTACAGGATCAACCCATGAATCATAGGACATGTGCTATTTTTTAGGCAGTTCACCATTAGTCTTTGCTATGCAAAAAGTTCACCATCTGCTCTCAATTCATTTGGAATTGAGATAAATTTCTTACTATTGCAAAAAGTTCATTACAAGAGAAATGCTGCAATACTACACTCTTATAGTTGATGTTGATCCAACAAATTCCCTTTGCTGGATTAGAGTGAAATCAAGCCCCCAACAATCCAATCAATCCAACGTCTCACGCTACTAGGCTTGCAAGAAACTTTATTTCTTCAAGGTCTTCACTCGGTCGAATCCAATCTGAAATTGTTGTCACAAGATTACCAAATGATTCACCGTCTCGTGCTACTAGGCTTGCAAGAACCACCTATTCTTCAAGGTCTTCACTCGGTCAAATCCAATTTGCATAATTCTTGTCAAAAAACCTTAAATCTTCTCACGATCTTGAGGTAAAAATTCTCACGGTTTTTCTGGATGAAACCTCCTTGATTCACAACCTCAATCATAAATTCCCATAAACCTAAATCGAGTTTTATCAACCGAGTCTAGATGGCACCCCAACAAAAGATGATTATGTATGGTTTGTCAGTGTGTATGCATATGTTTAAGGTTAAAGGTGAAGAGTGATTAAGAAAATCAGTTATGGTATCATAAAATTGATACGATGTATGAGGGGTATATTTAAATTGTGAGTGCATTGGTCATTAGAAAAAGAGGAAAGGAAGATAAGGTGCAATTAAAGGTAGTGATAAAACATGCAGGATGTGTCGGTATGAATCATGGATGTGCCAACACATTATTTTGTTTTTAGCAATATGTGTCAGTCTGTGTAGATGCATGTGCCGACCTGAGTAAGTAAGAGGCTATAGGCTTCAGTATTGACGCACATGTGCCGATCTGAGTATCGTATGTGCCGACACATGATATGCAAACTTGCAGTATGTGTCGGTCTGAATCTTATATGTGTCGGCCAAAATGTAACAAAGGCTACAAGCTTAAATATTGAGTTACATGTTTCGGCCTGAAGAACGTATGTGTCGGTACATGTAGTGCATTTTTGTGCAGAAACTATTTTTCATGGTTTTGAGTCACTTTCAACCTTTGTTTTGAATCTTTCCTAATGTTTCTAATGCAAGGGTACACACATATAACCAGAGACACAACTCAATGTACATAAAAGCTATTTTAATCCTAGTTTTGACATCATGCCAAACAATCCTAAATAGCAATTGTATTGACAGTCCAAGTACGCCGTTTTGATCGCTATATATCTTTTAGCTTCTTAAAAAAAACAATTGTCTTTATTAAAGACAAAAAATATTAATTTTTAAAAATTAATTATTATTTTTACATTTTTTTTCTTTTTGTATAATTATTTAATATATATATATATATATATATATATATATATATATATATATATATATATAAATTTATATTATCATTATTCATTTTATTATTCATTTGATACCCTTGATATTATGTTAAGTGCACGGAATGTTTGTCCTCTGTGGTGGCGCATTTGCAAGGATCCGTTAATGTGGCGTACCATTAACATTAATCATGTTGAATATATTCCATATAATTTTTGTTGTTTGGATAAGATTGTTCGTCGTGCGGTTGATCTAAGCCGTGGTCATCTCGAAGATATTGCTATTGAGTTATTTTGTACCGATGACCTTCTCAAGTATATCGCTCAAAGGTAGTAAATATCATTTTCAATTTGTTTATTGTTCATTTCTAGGTAATACATTTTTTACACATTTTAATTTGTAATATTTTGCAGGGCAAGTAACCTACGGCGTTTAAAAATTCCTGAATGTAATAAGATTTCAAATGAAGGGCTGATTGAATTTGTGAAGATGTTTTCACTATTAGAAGAGCTTCACATTTCATTTAAGCACTTATCTAATGATTCTATCGAAGTTATTGGCCGATTTTGCCTTCTTTTGAAGTCACTTAATCTTGAGGTGTCCATTTATTACACTTACTTTGATTTTCATGATGAGCTATTTGCTATTGGAAAAGCAATGCCTGGACTACGACATATTTCTTTTTTTAGAATTGTGTTTGACAATGATCAGTTGTTTGCCATTCTTGATGGTTGTCCTCTTATAAAATCTCTTGATCTGCAAAATTGCTTTGTTCGTCATTTGAGTCCAAGTGTTGAAAAGAGGTGTCGGGAGAAAATCAAAGATTTCCAACTTCCAATATATAATAATTATGAGGATGATTATTATGATGATGATGATGATATTATTGGTGGTTTTGCTTACATGTTCATTGAAAATTATGAAGATTATGATTGGGAGGGACGTTATAATTATGTGGCTGCGAACCGGTTGCGTGATGGCTTTCGTGATCTCGCTAAATGTTTGGTTACAGGTTGCACTTGTTGCAGTATGAGTTTATCAACACATTACACAGTAAAATTTGATCCTTTTTAACTTCAAAGCAAATTTTAGTTCAAAACTTTACATCCAGGAAGAATATATTCTGAATTTTACTTTCATATTTTGATTTTGAAAATTATGCATCTGTAATGGTGTTATAACGGCCTTTTGTGATCACAAAGCTGTCTAGACCTTAAGGACGTTTTGTCGTGGCTGTAACAGCTCTTTATATCTGTGGTTTTTTTCTCTTCTTTAAATGGTGAATGATGTTGTTTTAGTTATTATCTAAGAGTCTCAATTATGTTAGTGATATTGATATCCTACTATTATTTTTTTCTCTTTTATCTGTTATGCAAGAAAGTCTTGGGTGTTTTATTAATCAGTATTAGATTAACATGAATGTTTCAAAACGTATTGTTAAGACCAAGAACATAAGCAAAAGTATATTATGTGCTTGTTTTAAGATTCAATTGTTTTTCTTGGCCATTTTGTTAAAGTTTTTCTAAAAAGTTACATTCATAATTTGATCTAAAGATGTTGGGTTCAACAATGAGCTAAATTTCCATGGAAATGTGTCTTTATATTTTTATTAGAACTCCCGGACTTTTATAGCTTTTTTTATTAGAACTCCATGGCCCCTTGCCTATTTTTTTTAATTTCTCTTCTATTAAATATCTTCTATTAATTATGTTGACTTACCATTTTTTTTATTGCTAGAATGTTATTCACAACTTATTAGAGGATTAATTAAAATTTAACTTTGTTAAGGTTTTTGTTTAACTAGTAACTAATTCTTAGTTAGTTTTAGTTTTTTGAAGTAGTTGAAATTCAACTTAGCAATATATTAAGGGAAGTTTACTGGGTGTTTAATCAAACTTTTGAATAATGAGTTGGGGATTCATTTCAAACTTCAATATTGTATCAATAGCCAATAATCCTATCCATGATTCAATTTTTCCCTTCATCTCCAGTTTTGTTCTTTCATTAAGCTTCCGGACATTGATGAATCTTCATCGGAATCAAAGGATAGTTTGAAACGTTTAGTCTTGAAAAGAAGTTAGATTCTTATGCTACTTGATAAACAAGTGATTTCAAATATAATAAGAGTAGTTTTGGAAAGAAGTTAGATTCTTATGCTACTTGATAAACAAGTGATTTCAAATATAATCGGAGGTTAAATTGTAAAGTATAAAAATCGTGATTAATTAAAAAAAAAAACATTTTACTCAATAACTTCCTAACAGAATAATAAACCAATAACAGAAAATAAATAAATATAATAAATTAACTAGGTTTGTAGTAATACCATGTTAAACTCTATAAACAGAATAATAAACCCAAAAACAGAAAACGAATAAATATAATAAATTATTTAGGTTGTAAATTGTAATACCATGTTAAACTCTTTAAAGTTTGTTACTATATGGCGCAATTTCAAACATATAACAAACTAAAATTACAGAAATTAAACTGGAAAAATAGGGGTTTATCATTGAGATTCGTCAGTAGAATACAATTTTACATATATAAAGACTCCACATATGAGCCACTGGAGGAAATATGCAACTGTATTAGGGACCATGTACATCTTCCCGTAGAGTGACGCAGATATGAGAGATACTGCTATAATGCAGAAAAGTGTCAAAAAAGATGGAATGAAACATTTCTTTACTATTCTCTTAGTGAATAACCTGTAAAAAGAAACTAAAAAGCCAGTATTGACGAGTAGACCAAACAACAAAACAGATATCAAGAATCCTTTCTCCAAATCATCTTTTGGAAGAAGGTACGTGACAAAAGATCCCAATGCAAGAAAATATTTCACGTACAAATTCATTATAGCTAGAGAATACTTTACAATTTTCTCCTCCTCCTCCTCATCATCATCATGCATAGTGTTTCTTCCCGGAGTTCGGTTTCTTCCGGCCGACTCGGGTTTGGGACGAGGAGGCTTCCCACCGGAAACGGCACTTGACACAGCGACCTTTAGGGATACAGAATCATCATTACTATATGATCGCGGTGCTAAACTGGCCGTTAAGTTAGTCGTCTTGGTTGAACCGGAGGACGTTCTTGAGTTGTGGCAGACAGTGGCGGATTTAGGCCTCCGGGCGTTACCAGAGAGATGAGAAACAGGTGAATCTTGATTGGAGACTATCTTCGACTTCCCGCGTGGAGTGTGAGTTGAAACTGGAGTTGAAGACGGTGAATCTTGATTGAAGACTGCATGAGGTGTTGAAGACGGTGAATCTCGATTGGAGAATGCGGCGGCCGCGTCGGCTGCGATCTGGCTTGTTGAATCCTTTGGAATCCTCAGCGGCAAAGTCATCTCTCTCTCTCTCTAATCTAAAATCAAAACTAACAAGAATAATAAAATCTAACTGAAATGAAACTATTTATAGAAAATATAATGGTTATTAAAGTGTAACGGCTAGGTTAATGACCGTTTGATTGAGATCGGATGGTCCTGTAAAATACATGTTTAAATATTTATTTTATAATATAAAATATCAAAATTAAATTTTAACCGTTCGATCATGATTGAATGGTCACTTTTTATCTGAAATGTGTAAATGTGTGTATTACTGACCGTAGCGAAACCCAATCCCTAACCGCTTTGCTTAGACTCGTTAGTCTAGTCGTTCCGGTTTTTGCGGCTATAAAACCGTTTATAGTTATCATTTTATTTATTTGTTTATTAATTTAAAGAAAAAAAAGATTTGCAATATGATTTTATATTTTAAAAAAACTCATAGTTAGTTTGGATTGTATAATACTACTATATATTTTATTCAACTAGAAAGTTACCCGCGCGATGCGCGGCTGTTTGCATATAATAATTGAATGTGTATTTTAAAATAAGCTGAATATTTTATTTAAGTTTATTGTATATAATAATATGATGTCATTCATGCTTGATAAAAAAATTGTAACAAAAATTTTTGTCTTCATATATTGTTAATAGATAATATTATTTAGTTATATTTAAATATTACTTTTTATTTTTAAAGACAATCAATTCTTTTGCATTTATTATGGTTTATATGAGAATTAAATGAATTTAAATGGTTAATTAAAAGTTTTAAAAAGTAATAGATGAATTTTAAATAAATTGTATATTAAAAAAATTAATAGAACAAAATAATTAGTTTATTTAAAAAACCTATATTCTGATTAATTGTTTTAACAAAAATTGTTACATTTTTTTCATAATGAACCGTGATGATATTTAATTCAAATGTAAGAATTTAGAGTAAAAAGTATGACTCTTTAAATATTTTAATAGTGTTTGAAATTACCGAATTTAAAGATTGTGTAGAAAAATATTAATGATAATAGTAAAATATAGTAATCAAAGGTTTCAAACATTATTATAGCATTGAAGAGTTAAAATATTATATACATAAATTAAATTATAGAATAACATGTTTGCAAAGAAAAACATAATTACAGAGATATACTATAATTCTGAGATCAATTGGTTCAATTTTTTATTATTGTTTAAATTTAACGTGAAATATTTTACTTATAACCTTTATCTAATATGAAAAATATCAAAATTGTATATTATTTATATAAAGTAGTTTATAATGATATAAGTAATTATCAAATATCAATTAAAATTCAATTTTTAGATATAACAGTTTAATATATTAAAATGTTTTTAAATTTTTATATTGAAATGTGTACAAAATCAAACAACGCGTTAAGATAAATTATATTTTGTAAAATAGAAAATACGGTTTATTATAAATAACAATTAATATTCAAATTTTAGATATAAAATTTCAATATATTTAATTGGTATTAAATTTAATATTAAAATATGTACAGATCAATGGTAGCTCAATTTCTCATTGTTATCGGTCAAAATATGTGATTCAACTTGGAAAAAAATTATAATGGATCAAATCTCCTATTTAATATAATAAAAAAGTTAAATGAAAAATAAAGACAAAAAATGAATACACTTGAAATTTCATACCTTTTTTATTCTTCCAATTATTTATAGAAAAGAAAAAAAATGAACTCAAATAATAAATTAGCCTAATTCTCCCTTAGCCTTTTTCAATCCAAAGTTCAGTCTTATAATTATATGTGATTTATCAACTCACTTTTTCTCGATAAAAAATATGATTCATCATCTCTTTATCCGTCTGACAAAATATGTGACTCAACCTAAAAAAGTAAAGAAATTACATACCTTTTTTTATTCTTCCAATTAATTACAGAAAAAGAAAAAGTGAACTTAAATAATATATTAGCCTAATTCTCACTTAGCCTTTGTCCATCCAAATTTTAATCTTATAATCAAATGTGATTTACCAACTCACTTTTCTCGATAAAAAGTGTGATTCAACCTGAAATTTCAAAAAATAATAAAATTTTAACTATTCAAATCACATACATGAGATAATAAAGTTGAAGTATATAGAGTAGAATGAAAATAAATCTTCAAAATTACATAAATTTCTTATTCTTCTAATAACTATATGAAGGAGAATGTAAATTCAAATAATATATTAGACTAATTCATAGCTAGCATTGTTAATTGACAAAAATGAAGAAGAAAACTTTTAAAAGGGAAATGAAAAAAAAAGAATGTAATTGAAGATCATTTCTTTTGATATTTATAATGAATGCATAGAATTAAAATTAAATAAAGAGTGGTTGAATAGTAAAAAATGCACATTAAAGTATATTTTTTTATATATATGGGTCATGCTAACGAGTGCCCCAGGGGCACTGGTTAAGCATTCCAAATAAAGAAAATATTCAAGGTTCAATGTATTGAATACACAGAATATTCTTTAAAAAAGTTAAACATTTATGTTTTCAATGCATTGAATACATATATTTAAGGTAAAAACATATCTTTTTACTTTATTAAATGATGCTTAACTTACTTTTTTAATCTCTTAACCAGTGCCCCGGGGGCACTCGTTAGCATTATGCTTTTTTATATTCTTAACCAAAAAAGTTAATAGTATCCATTATTTGTCAACATAGTAACTGATAAATAATAATAAGTATGGCATAAAGGACCTATTAAAATGGTGTTTTTATGCTATCTTTAATGAAGATTAAAAACTGACGAAAAAAAATTAAATATGGTAGGAAGTTATGGAATAAAAAAAAATTAGTATATATTTATAATAATTCAAACCAAAATACATTATTACTCTTAGAATTATATTGTCTGTTTTATAAGAACTTCTAAATCTATATATTATCTAAAATTACATTCAGTTAGCATTGTCAATTGAGAAAAATGAAGGAGAAAGTTTGTAAAACAGAAATGAAAAAAAAAAAAAAGAGATTGAAGAACATTTATTTATGTATTTATTATGAATGCATAGAATTTAAATTAAATAAAGAGTGATTGGATAGTAAAAATTGCACATTAAAGTATATTTTTTTATATTCTTAACAGAAAAAGTTAATAGTTATTTGTCAAAATGGTCAAAATGGTAACTGATAGTGATCAGTAATAATCAGTATTAAACACATGACTTATTAAAATATTATTTTTATGGTATCTTTAATGAAGATTAAAAACTGAAAAAATACTAATAATGATAGGAAGTTATGGAAAAGAAAAAAAAATTGATATATATATATATATATATATATATATATATATATATATATATATTAATAATAATAATTCAAACTAAAATACATAATTACTCTTCAAATTATATTGTCTTTTTTATAAAAAAAAATTAAATCTATATATTACCTAAAATTATAGTTTATATAGAAATGCCTATTTTATTAAATCATTCCTTAATAAAAAATAAGACCAAAAGAAATAGGATATCAAATAGTGTTATAATTTTATTTAGTATATCAAAGACTACTATAATTTTATATTATATTAAAATTAGAATATTTTAGACTAAACGATGTTAAAAATATTTTTTCAATGTTTCAATATTTAAATTTAATTATGAATAACTTTATACACAAAATGCAAGGGGAAGTAAGAAATAAGACTTCAAAGAAAAATACATTATTACTATTAGAGTTAGATTAATATTTAAAGTTAGAAATAAAATTAAAACATAAGAATTTATATTTTTTTAATAAATGAAATTAATTTTTTATATTTTATTTTTATATATTATCTACATTGAAGAGTTTTATAAATAAAATATAATTATATCAATTTTATTGATATAAAATATAAAGATTGAAGAGTTTTAAGATGATTTTTAATAATAATAATTTTATTTTTATATTTTATTTTTATATATTATCTACATTGAAGAGTTTTATAAATAAAATATAATTATATCAATTTTATTGATATAAAATATAAAGATTGAAAAGTTTTAAGATGATTTTTAATAATAATAATTTTATTATTATTATTATTTATAATTATTATCATCATTATTATTAATTATTAATGTAGGGGTTTAATAAAAAATAGTATTTAAATAAGTAGTTATTTTCTATGAATAAAAATTTAATAAATTAGATGGACAATTATATCAATTTTATTGATATAAAATATAAAGATTGAAAAGTTTTAAGATGATTTTTAATAATAATAATTTTATTATTATTATTATTATTTATAATTATTATCATTATTATTATTAATTATTAATGTAGGGGTTTAATAAAAAATAGTATTTAAATAAGTAAGTTATTTTCTATGAATAAAAATTTAATAAATTAGATGGACAAAAAAGTGAACATAAAATTAGGGTTTAGGCAAGAATTACTATGAAGATGACACATCACCATATATGCTTAGAGTTGCTATGAGGTTGACATGTGGCTAGGGTTGCCATCATGACAACCTTGGATTTATATATACTAGATATTTTTTTATATTCTTAACCGAAAAAGTTAATAGTATCCATTATTTGTCAACATAGTAACTGATAAATAATAATAAGTATGGCATAAAGGACCTATTAAAATGGTATTTTTATGCTATCTTTAATGAAGATTAAAAACTGACGAAAAAAAATTAAATATGGTAGGAAGTTATGGAATAAAAAAAAATTAGTATATATTTATAATAATTCAAACCAAAATACATTATTACTCTTAGAATTATATTGTCTGTTTTATAAAAACTTCTAAATCTATATATTATCTAAAATTACATTCAGTTAGCATTGTCAATTGAGAAAAATGAAGGAGAAAGTTTGTAAAACAGAAATGAAAAGAAAAAAAAAAGAGATTGAAGAACATTTATTTATGTATTTATTATGAATGCATAGAATTTAAATTAAATAAAGAGTGATTGGATAGTAAAAATTGCACATTAAAGTATATTTTTTTATATTCTTAACAGAAAAAGTTAATAGTTATTTGTCAAAATGGTCAAAATGGTAACTGATAGTGATAAGTAATAATCAGTATTAAACACATGACTTATTAAAATATTATTTTTATGGTATCTTTAATGAAGATTAAAAACTGAAAAAATACTAATAATGATAGGAAGTTATGGAAAAGAAAAAAAAATTGATATATATATATATATATATATATATATATATATATATATATATTAATAATAATAATTCAAACTAAAATACATAATTACTCTTCAAATTATATTGTCTTTTTTATAAAAAAAAAATTAAATCTATATATTACCTAAAATTATAGTTTATATAGAAATGCCTATTTTATTAAATCATTCCTTAATAAAAAATAAGACCAAAAATAAGACCAAAAGAAATAGGATATCAAATAGTGTTATAATTTTATTTAGTATATCAAAGACTACTATAATTTTATATTATATTAAAATTAGAATATTTTAGACTAAACGATGTTAAAAATATTTTTTCAATGTTTCAATATTTAAATTTAATTATGAATAACTTTATACACAAAATGCAAGGGGAAGTAAGAAATAAGACTTCAAAGAAAAATACATTATTACTATTAGAGTTAGATTAATATTTAAAGTTAGAAATAAAATTAAAACATAAGAATTTATATTTTTTTAATAAATGAAATTAATTTTTTATATTTTATTTTTATATATTATCTACATTGAAGAGTTTTATAAATAAAATATAATTATATCAATTTTATTGATATAAAATATAAAGATTGAAGAGTTTTAAGATGATTTTTAATAATAATAATTTTATTTTTATATTTTATTTTTATATATTATCTACATTGAAGAGTTTTATAAATAAAATATAATTATATCAATTTTATTGATATAAAATATAAAGATTGAAAAGTTTTAAGATGATTTTTAATAATAATAATTTTATTATTATTATTATTTATAATTATTATCATCATTATTATTAATTATTAATGTAGGGGTTTAATAAAAAATAGTATTTAAATAAGTAGTTATTTTCTATGAATAAAAATTTAATAAATTAGATGGACAATTATATCAATTTTATTGATATAAAATATAAAGATTGAAAAGTTTTAAGATGATTTTTAATAATAATAATTTTATTATTATTATTATTATTTATAATTATTATCATTATTATTATTAATTATTAATGTAGGGGTTTAATAAAAAATAGTATTTAAATAAGTAAGTTATTTTCTATGAATAAAAATTTAATAAATTAGATGGACAAAAAAGTGAACATAAAATTAGGGTTTAGGCAAGAATTACTATGAAGATGACACATCACCATATATGCTTAGAGTTGCTATGAGGTTGACATGTGGCTAGGGTTGCCATCATGACAACCTTGGATTTATATATACTAGATATTTTTTTATATTCTTAACCGAAAAAGTTAATAGTATCCATTATTTGTCAACATAGTAACTGATAAATAATAATAAGTATGGCATAAAGGACCTATTAAAATGGTATTTTTATGCTATCTTTAATGAAGATTAAAAACTGACGAAAAAAAATTAAATATGGTAGGAAGTTATGGAATAAAAAAAAATTAGTATATATTTATAATAATTCAAACCAAAATACATTATTACTCTTAGAATTATATTGTCTGTTTTATAAAAACTTCTAAATCTATATATTATCTAAAATTACATTCAGTTAGCATTGTCAATTGAGAAAAATGAAGGAGAAAGTTTGTAAAACAGAAATGAAAAGAAAAAAAAAAGAGATTGAAGAACATTTATTTATGTATTTATTATGAATGCATAGAATTTAAATTAAATAAAGAGTGATTGGATAGTAAAAATTGCACATTAAAGTATATTTTTTTATATTCTTAACAGAAAAAGTTAATAGTTATTTGTCAAAATGGTCAAAATGGTAACTGATAGTGATAAGTAATAATCAGTATTAAACACATGACTTATTAAAATATTATTTTTATGGTATCTTTAATGAAGATTAAAAACTGAAAAAATACTAATAATGATAGGAAGTTATGGAAAAGAAAAAAAAATTGATATATATATATATATATATATATATATATATATATATTAATAATAATAATTCAAACTAAAATACATAATTACTCTTCAAATTATATTGTCTTTTTTATAAAAAAAAAATTAAATCTATATATTACCTAAAATTATAGTTTATATAGAAATGCCTATTTTATTAAATCATTCCTTAATAAAAAATAAGACCAAAAATAAGACCAAAAGAAATAGGATATCAAATAGTGTTATAATTTTATTTAGTATATCAAAGACTACTATAATTTTATATTATATTAAAATTAGAATATTTTAGACTAAACGATGTTAAAAATATTTTTTCAATGTTTCAATATTTAAATTTAATTATGAATAACTTTATACACAAAATGCAAGGGGAAGTAAGAAATAAGACTTCAAAGAAAAATACATTATTACTATTAGAGTTAGATTAATATTTAAAGTTAGAAATAAAATTAAAACATAAGAATTTATATTTTTTTAATAAATGAAATTAATTTTTTATATTTTATTTTTATATATTATCTACATTGAAGAGTTTTATAAATAAAATATAATTATATCAATTTTATTGATATAAAATATAAAGATTGAAGAGTTTTAAGATGATTTTTAATAATAATAATTTTATTATTATTATTATTTATAATTATTATCATCATTATTATTAATTATTAATGTAGGGGTTTAATAAAAAATAGTATTTAAATAAGTAGTTATTTTCTATGAATAAAAATTTAATAAATTAGATGGACAATTATATCAATTTTATTGATATAAAATATAAAGATTGAAAAGTTTTAAGATGATTTTTAATAATAATAATTTTATTATTATTATTATTATTATTTATAATTATTATCATTATTATTATTAATTATTAATGTAGGGGTTTAATAAAAAATAGTATTTAAATAAGTAAGTTATTTTCTATGAATAAAAATTTAATAAATTAGATGGACAAAAAAGTGAACATAAAATTAGGGTTTAGGCAAGAATTACTATGAAGATGACACATCACCATATATGCTTAGAGTTGCTATGAGGTTGACATGTGGCTAGGGTTGCCATCATGACAACCTTGGATTTATATATACTAGATATTTTTTTATATTCTTAACCGAAAAAGTTAATAGTATCCATTATTTGTCAACATAGTAACTGATAAATAATAATAAGTATGGCATAAAGGACCTATTAAAATGGTATTTTTATGCTATCTTTAATGAAGATTAAAAACTGACGAAAAAAAATTAAATATGGTAGGAAGTTATGGAATAAAAAAAAATTAGTATATATTTATAATAATTCAAACCAAAATACATTATTACTCTTAGAATTATATTGTCTATTTTATAAAAACTTCTAAATCTATATATTATCTAAAATTACATTCAGTTAGCATTG
Source organism: Vicia villosa (assembly GCF_029867415.1). Taxonomy (NCBI): domain Eukaryota; kingdom Viridiplantae; phylum Streptophyta; class Magnoliopsida; order Fabales; family Fabaceae; genus Vicia; species Vicia villosa. The sequence goes on from NC_081182.1 coordinate 70,519,227, forward strand.
TCAATTGAGAAAAATGAAGGAGAAAGTTTGTAAAACAGAAATGAAAAGAAAAAAAAAAGAGATTGAAGAACATTTATTTATGTATTTATTATGAATGCATAGAATTTAAATTAAATAAAGAGTGATTGGATAGTAAAAATTGCACATTAAAGTATATTTTTTTATATTCTTAACAGAAAAAGTTAATAGTTATTTGTCAAAATGGTCAAAATGGTAACTGATAGTGATAAGTAATAATCAGTATTAAACACATGACTTATTAAAATATTATTTTTATGGTATCTTTAATGAAGATTAAAAACTGAAAAAATACTAATAATGATAGGAAGTTATGGAAAAGAAAAAAAAATTGATATATATATATATATATATATATATATATATATATATATATATATATATATATATATATATATATATATTAATAATAATAATTCAAACTAAAATACATAATTACTCTTCAAATTATATTGTCTTTTTTATAAAAAAAAATTAAATCTATATATTACCTAAAATTATAGTTTATATAGAAATGCCTATTTTATTAAATCATTCCTTAATAAAAAATAAGACCAAAAATAAGACCAAAAGAAATAGGATATCAAATAGTGTTATAATTTTATTTAGTATATCAAAGACTACTATAATTTTATATTATATTAAAATTAGAATATTTTAGACTAAACGATGTTAAAAATATTTTTTCAATGTTTCAATATTTAAATTTAATTATGAATAACTTTATACACAAAATGCAAGGGGAAGTAAGAAATAAGACTTCAAAGAAAAATACATTATTACTTTAGAGTTAGATTAATATTTAAAGTTAGAAATAAAATTAAAACATAAGAATTTATATTTTTTTAATAAATGAAATTAATTTTTTATATTTTATTTTTATATATTATCTACATTGAAGAGTTTTATAAATAAAATATAATTATATCAATTTTATTGATATAAAATATAAAGATTGAAGAGTTTTAAGATGATTTTTAATAATAATAATTTTATTTTTATATTTTATTTTTATATATTATCTACATTGAAGAGTTTTATAAATAAAATATAATTATATCAATTTTATTGATATAAAATATAAAGATTGAAGAGTTTTAAGATGATTTTTAATAATAATAATTTTATTATTATTATTATTTATAATTATTATCATCATTATTATTAATTATTAATGTAGGGGTTTAATAAAAAATAGTATTTAAATAAGTAGTTATTTTCTATGAATAAAAATTTAATAAATTAGATGGACAATTATATCAATTTTATTGATATAAAATATAAAGATTGAAAAGTTTTAAGATGATTTTTAATAATAATAATTTTATTATTATTATTATTATTTATAATTATTATCATTATTATTATTAATTATTAATGTAGGGGTTTAATAAAAAATAGTATTTAAATAAGTAAGTTATTTTCTATGAATAAAAATTTAATAAATTAGATGGACAAAAAAGTGAACATAAAATTAGGGTTTAGGCAAGAATTACTATGAAGATGACACATCACCATATATGCTTAGAGTTGCTATGAGGTTGACATGTGGCTAGGGTTGCCATCATGACAACCTTGGATTTATATATACTAGATATTTTTTTATATTCTTAACCGAAAAAGTTAATAGTATCCATTATTTGTCAACATAGTAACTGATAAATAATAATAAGTATGGCATAAAGGACCTATTAAAATGGTATTTTTATGCTATCTTTAATGAAGATTAAAAACTGACGAAAAAAAATTAAATATGGTAGGAAGTTATGGAATAAAAAAAAATTAGTATATATTTATAATAATTCAAACCAAAATACATTATTACTCTTAGAATTATATTGTCTGTTTTATAAAAACTTCTAAATCTATATATTATCTAAAATTACATTCAGTTAGCATTGTCAATTGAGAAAAATGAAGGAGAAAGTTTGTAAAACAGAAATGAAAAGAAAAAAAAAAGAGATTGAAGAACATTTATTTATGTATTTATTATGAATGCATAGAATTTAAATTAAATAAAGAGTGATTGGATAGTAAAAATTGCACATTAAAGTATATTTTTTTATATTCTTAACAGAAAAAGTTAATAGTTATTTGTCAAAATGGTCAAAATGGTAACTGATAGTGATAAGTAATAATCAGTATTAAACACATGACTTATTAAAATATTATTTTTATGGTATCTTTAATGAAGATTAAAAACTGAAAAAATACTAATAATGATAGGAAGTTATGGAAAAGAAAAAAAAATTGATATATATATATATATATATATATATATATATATATATTAATAATAATAATTCAAACTAAAATACATAATTACTCTTCAAATTATATTGTCTTTTTTATAAAAAAAAAATTAAATCTATATATTACCTAAAATTATAGTTTATATAGAAATGCCTATTTTATTAAATCATTCCTTAATAAAAAATAAGACCAAAAATAAGACCAAAAGAAATAGGATATCAAATAGTGTTATAATTTTATTTAGTATATCAAAGACTACTATAATTTTATATTATATTAAAATTAGAATATTTTAGACTAAACGATGTTAAAAATATTTTTTCAATGTTTCAATATTTAAATTTAATTATGAATAACTTTATACACAAAATGCAAGGGGAAGTAAGAAATAAGACTTCAAAGAAAAATACATTATTACTATTAGAGTTAGATTAATATTTAAAGTTAGAAATAAAATTAAAACATAAGAATTTATATTTTTTTAATAAATGAAATTAATTTTTTATATTTTATTTTTATATATTATCTACATTGAAGAGTTTTATAAATAAAATATAATTATATCAATTTTATTGATATAAAATATAAAGATTGAAGAGTTTTAAGATGATTTTTAATAATAATAATTTTATTTTTATATTTTATTTTTATATATTATCTACATTGAAGAGTTTTATAAATAAAATATAATTATATCAATTTTATTGATATAAAATATAAAGATTGAAAAGTTTTAAGATGATTTTTAATAATAATAATTTTATTATTATTATTATTTATAATTATTATCATCATTATTATTAATTATTAATGTAGGGGTTTAATAAAAAATAGTATTTAAATAAGTAGTTATTTTCTATGAATAAAAATTTAATAAATTAGATGGACAATTATATCAATTTTATTGATATAAAATATAAAGATTGAAAAGTTTTAAGATGATTTTTAATAATAATAATTTTATTATTATTATTATTATTTATAATTATTATCATTATTATTATTAATTATTAATGTAGGGGTTTAATAAAAAATAGTATTTAAATAAGTAAGTTATTTTCTATGAATAAAAATTTAATAAATTAGATGGACAAAAAAGTGAACATAAAATTAGGGTTTAGGCAAGAATTACTATGAAGATGACACATCACCATATATGCTTAGAGTTGCTATGAGGTTGACATGTGGCTAGGGTTGCCATCATGACAACCTTGGATTTATATATACTAGATATTTTTTTATATTCTTAACCGAAAAAGTTAATAGTATCCATTATTTGTCAACATAGTAACTGATAAATAATAATAAGTATGGCATAAAGGACCTATTAAAATGGTATTTTTATGCTATCTTTAATGAAGATTAAAAACTGACGAAAAAAAATTAAATATGGTAGGAAGTTATGGAATAAAAAAAAATTAGTATATATTTATAATAATTCAAACCAAAATACATTATTACTCTTAGAATTATATTGTCTGTTTTATAAAAACTTCTAAATCTATATATTATCTAAAATTACATTCAGTTAGCATTGTCAATTGAGAAAAATGAAGGAGAAAGTTTGTAAAACAGAAATGAAAAGAAAAAAAAAAGAGATTGAAGAACATTTATTTATGTATTTATTATGAATGCATAGAATTTAAATTAAATAAAGAGTGATTGGATAGTAAAAATTGCACATTAAAGTATATTTTTTTATATTCTTAACAGAAAAAGTTAATAGTTATTTGTCAAAATGGTCAAAATGGTAACTGATAGTGATAAGTAATAATCAGTATTAAACACATGACTTATTAAAATATTATTTTTATGGTATCTTTAATGAAGATTAAAAACTGAAAAAATACTAATAATGATAGGAAGTTATGGAAAAGAAAAAAAAATTGATATATATATATATATATATATATATATATATATATATATATATATATATATATATATATATATATATATATATATATTAATAATAATAATTCAAACTAAAATACATAATTACTCTTCAAATTATATTGTCTTTTTTATAAAAAAAAATTAAATCTATATATTACCTAAAATTATAGTTTATATAGAAATGCCTATTTTATTAAATCATTCCTTAATAAAAAATAAGACCAAAAATAAGACCAAAAGAAATAGGATATCAAATAGTGTTATAATTTTATTTAGTATATCAAAGACTACTATAATTTTATATTATATTAAAATTAGAATATTTTAGACTAAACGATGTTAAAAATATTTTTTCAATGTTTCAATATTTAAATTTAATTATGAATAACTTTATACACAAAATGCAAGGGGAAGTAAGAAATAAGACTTCAAAGAAAAATACATTATTACTTTAGAGTTAGATTAATATTTAAAGTTAGAAATAAAATTAAAACATAAGAATTTATATTTTTTTAATAAATGAAATTAATTTTTTATATTTTATTTTTATATATTATCTACATTGAAGAGTTTTATAAATAAAATATAATTATATCAATTTTATTGATATAAAATATAAAGATTGAAGAGTTTTAAGATGATTTTTAATAATAATAATTTTATTTTTATATTTTATTTTTATATATTATCTACATTGAAGAGTTTTATAAATAAAATATAATTATATCAATTTTATTGATATAAAATATAAAGATTGAAAAGTTTTAAGATGATTTTTAATAATAATAATTTTATTATTATTATTATTTATAATTATTATCATCATTATTATTAATTATTAATGTAGGGGTTTAATAAAAAATAGTATTTAAATAAGTAGTTATTTTCTATGAATAAAAATTTAATAAATTAGATGGACAATTATATCAATTTTATTGATATAAAATATAAAGATTGAAAAGTTTTAAGATGATTTTTAATAATAATAATTTTATTATTATTATTATTATTTATAATTATTATCATTATTATTATTAATTATTAATGTAGGGGTTTAATAAAAAATAGTATTTAAATAAGTAAGTTATTTTCTATGAATAAAAATTTAATAAATTAGATGGACAAAAAAGTGAACATAAAATTAGGGTTTAGGCAAGAATTACTATGAAGATGACACATCACCATATATGCTTAGAGTTGCTATGAGGTTGACATGTGGCTAGGGTTGCCATCATGACAACCTTGGATTTATATATACTAGATATTTTTTTATATTCTTAACCGAAAAAGTTAATAGTATCCATTATTTGTCAACATAGTCACTGATAAATAATAATAAGTATGGCATAAAGGACCTATTAAAATGGTATTTTTATGCTATCTTTAATGAAGATTAAAAACTGACGAAAAAAAATTAAATATGGTAGGAAGT